>NW_026590681.1:1579738-1637714 GCF_907164565.1 Psammomys obesus
ATATATATATATATATATATATATATATATACAGTGTGTGTGTGTGTAATTTGTATGTATGAATGTTTTGCTGCAGGTATGTATGTATGTATGTATGTATGTATGTATGTATGTGTGTGTACACAACAATTCTACCCAGTGCAGTGCTTGCACAGACCAGAAGAGAGTGCCCAATCTCCTAGAACTTGAGTTAACTGACAGTTGTAAGCCTTCGTGTGGGTGCTGGGAACTGAACCTGGGTCCTCTGAAAGAGCAGGAAATGCTCTTAGCCACTGAGCCATCTCTCTAGCTCATGTGATTTATGTTTTGACACATGGCTGGTTGTTTTGTGTAAGATTACCCAGGGCTCAGATGGCAGCTGCAGAGAGCAGATGGGGATGTGCGCAAGCCTCTGGTGATGCAGAGGCCCTCACACCAAAGTGGCAGAGTGACCAAGGATTTTTATTTCTTTTATTTACCTATTAATTAATTAATTAATTAATTAATTAATTATTTTTATATTTATTACAATTTATTCATTATATATCTTGACTGAAGCCCCCTCCTGAAACTGCTCCCAGTCATACCCTTCCTCTCTCTTTCTCCTTATCCACTTCCTTTAGTCCACTGAGAGGGGGAGTTCTCCTCCTCTGCCATCTGCCCATAGCTTATCAAGTCTCATCAGCTACAGACCTGAAGAAGCTAAACAACATGGAGGACTCTAGGGAGATGCTTAAATCTCATTCGGAATGGCAAACAGGATAGACACCAGAGGAAATGAAAGAAAAGGAACAGGATTGGAGCCTACTGTAGAGGGTCCTCTGAAAGCCTCCACCCAACAGGGGATAGAAGCAGATGATGAGACTCACAGCCAAACTTTTATTTACTGTTTTTTTTTAAATTCTTTATTAATTACACTTTATTCACTTTGTATCCCCTCTGTGGTTCCCTTCCTCCTCCCCTCCCAATCCCTCCCTTTCTCTCCCTTCTGCACGAATGCCCCTCCCCAAGTCTACTGATAGGGGAGGTCTTCTTTTCCTTCCTTCTGATCCTAGTCTATTAGGTCTCATCAGGAGTGGCTGCATTGTCTTCCTCTGTGGCCTGGTAAGGCTGCTCCCCCTTCAGGGAGAGGTGATCAAAGAGCAGACCAATCAGTTCATGTCAGAGACAGTCCCTGTTCCCATTACTGTGGAACCCACTTGGACGACAGGATTTGTGATGGATTGGGTGCAGGGTACTGGAGATTTGGTGGACTCAACACTGTTTCCTCAGGCACTTGGAACCATCAGTGTGAGCTCAAGGGACTTATGAGCTCATCTGAGGCAGCATCTCTCCACACAGTTCTTGATCCACCAGAATCAGCAGCATCACCTGGAGGCTTGCTAGAGCTGATTGGCAGGCTTCTCCCTAAATCAGCTGAATGCAAGCGTTGGTGGCTGGTCTGGTGTAGCTCAAACTGAGTGCTGAGGAGGGCATGCAGACTGGCTCCTGGGGTTCTGAGGGATGAGAATGAAGAAGAGAAGGATGCGAGGGCCTTGGTGCCAAGAGGGGAAGTGGAGGATAATGAATGCAGATCTACGAGGTCAGGAAGGCCCACATTGTAAAGATGGGCTAGTCTTTGGCCATTTTCAGTGTAATAAAATGTGAGGCGATGAACTAACAGCAAAGAGGAAAGCTGGAGGTGAGAGAACAAAGTGTGAAACAAGAAACTAGGTTGATGCCATATGCGTGCCCATCACTGCTCTCTGCCTCACAGAGGGCGGGGCGGTCCACCTTTGCCCACTGTGGAGTGGAGGCCAGGATGCCAGCAGGGCCCTGGCACTACCTTTGAGCTATGTTAACCAGTATACTCACCACAAGCCGCATGCTCCAGTTACATTTAAATTAAAGTGAAAATACCTACCACAAAGAATACCCCTCACTAACATTAAGCATTTTTCAAGTGCTCAGCAGCCATACTGTGCTGGCTATTGCACTGCTTGGCACAGCTGTCTATGTAGGCAGTCCTGTTGTATTTGCTGCCTGGCAAAGAGGAGGGATCAAGGTTGCATCCGTGAGCAGAGCCCTGGTAAGACTGTTTGTCCTAGGAGCTTTTTCTAGTGCCCATTAATGTAGGTGGTGACCACTACAGAGAAGACCTTGGGGGAAATTGAACCTTTGGACCAGTAATGCCACTGTGTTCTCCATACTGTATTTGGGATGAGCAGGACACAGGTTACGTTGTCAGGTGGCCAAACGCTCAGGGTAAATGGAACACGCATGCTTGTCTCAAGGCTTCCTGCTGTGTTCTATAGGCTTTGACCCCTTTAAGCAGACAGTCACCAAATGGTTGCCTGTCTGCCTGTGTTTATGCTTCCTGTGGTGGGAGAAGCCAGCTGTGCCATATCCCCTATTCCCTCGACTGAGCTTGGAACAGACAAGTGCTGAGACACTTGCTCCACTGAGTGTAGTAGGATCTGTTAATGGATGTCCTTCCCACAGCCCAGCCATTCCCTGGGTACAGACAGGAAGTAAGCCCGCTTCACTTTCCACATGGCTGACTGTAGGAGGTGGTTGAAGGAGAGTGGAGGTAGAGAAAGAAAAGAAACTGTGAAGTGGTTTGGGTGCCCCAAGTGGCAGTTTGGCAGGATAAACTTTTAAAGAAATGGCGTCTGCTTGTTTCTTCAGTTCCATCCCCACCACTGACAGGCTTAACTCTGTAGGGCCTGAGTTTCCCCATATTGTGTAATGTTTGCTATGGAGTGTGAACAAATGTCTATTGACGATAGACTTCCTAGAACCCCTGGCCAGATGTAGCCCATGGCAGCTCAATATCCAAGAGGGTTCCCTATTAAGGGGAATTGAACTGTCTCTGACATGAACTCAGTGCCTGGCTCTTTGATCACCTCCCACTGATGGGGGAGCAGCTTTCCAGGCTATAGAGGAAGACAATGCAGCCAGTCCTGATGAGATCTGATAGGCTAGGGTCAGAGGGAAGAGGAGAGCCTCCCTTAACAGTGGACTTGGGGAGGGCATGGGATGAGATGAGTGTGGTAGGGTGGGACTAGGAGAGGATGAGGGAGGGGGCTATAGTGTGGATACCAAGTGAATAAGCTGTAATTTAGAAAAATATAAATACATTTTAAAAATTAAAAAAAGAAATGGTTCCACTCAGCTGTGAGAGGAGCATGGGTGAGGGGCACCTTCGGGAACACAGGCTGCTTATAGTCAGCCGCACAGCCCAAGAAGAGTCCCCTCTCCCCCGTAGCTGTTGACGGTCTGCATGTCCTCATGCACAGTCAGGCCTTGGGTACCTTTGTGACCATGACTCACCTGCTAAACTTAGCCAGGCCTCTTACACATGAGTTGTCATAACATGAGGTGTCAGCGCTCAAAGGCTTACCTGGATTTTCTTTTGTGATTAGTCATGGGTGATGAGCAGTGACTCACTTCTGAGCCATGGTTCCTCTCTGGGATTCTGATTCCATCTTTGACTGTTTCATCTCTTAGGCACAGACTACTCATGCATCTTTTACCCTTTTCTGGCTTGTCCTTAGCTGCAGAACTCCAAATGTTGTGTGGACCACTGTCAGATAGCTTATCTACCTTCCTAGATGATCACTTCTGCTCTCATGGCTTCAAATATTATCTACATAGTATCGACATATATAATATTTCTAGTCCATATTGATTCCTTGAAGCGTAGAAATGAATAACATATGTTACAGTTAACATCTCGACTCATTAAGTATGCAAAGCTGGGTGACCAGCAAGCCCCAGGTCCATCTATCTCTGCTTCCCTAGCTCTGGCGTTATAAGAGTACACCACCAGGATCTTTAAAAAGATTACATCTATTTATTTTATTTATCTGTGTATGTACATGCATGTGTATGTGCACCAATGTATGCCAAAGTAGAGCAAGTAGAGTTCTGAGGACAATTTGGAGGAGCTGACTCTTGCTTCCATTCCCATCCTATGGGTTCTGGTGATAGAACTCAGTTAACAGGCTTGGAGGGAAATGACTTTCCTGCCAAGGTATCTTGCTGTCCCCATTGCTTTTAAAAACACAACTTCTAGGATTAAACTCAGGTCCTTGTCCTTGTATGTCTAAGTATTTTATTCCCTGAGATGCTGAGATGCATCTTCACCCCCCCCCCCCCGAACCCATCAGATTTTACCCTATATATTTCTCTTTGGCAGCTTTGTAGATGAATCTAGGCTGGGCAAGACTTACAGCTTTTGTGAAGCTCATTCCTGGTTCTAGATCCTTCTACTCTGGAGGTTGAAAAGAACTATGAGAAGACTTAATGCCAGTACCCATGACTGAAGTCTACACCTTGATCATACCTTTACAGTCTGGAAAATCCAACCCTTATTTGCCTTGTCCTTCAGAAGTAGTCTCCAGAGACTGCTCTGCAGCCAGTTGACTGTGTGCTTGCTCCCTTCTGCTGAGAGATGTCTTGTTCACAATTACATGCCTGGCTTGCTTCTTTGAAAACACCTGATGCCTATAATAAAATTGGAACAGTTGAACTACCTCAGGATGATGGGTGGTTCTGACTAGGAAGGTAATTGAATATATTAAGCAGCAAGAAGTTGTTAAGTTGTCTACAGACAGTGTGCCTACTTTGAAGGTCTGTGTACCCAGAGCTGACATACATGGCCACACATGCTTGGGTGTATTTTGGATGACATGTTTTATTAGTAGGGAGAAGATGTGCTAGATCTTTTGAACTAAGCACAAGTGCAATTTCAAGAGCATGTCCTGATCAGCAGTACCAGGCAGTCTTGGAACAATAAGAGCACAACCATTCAGTCAAACATCTTTCCTTTCAGAGTCCAGAGAAAAAATGTGGGTGGTCATTGGAAGGCTTTTACAGAGAATGATGCCTGAGGTCATATGAGGCTATAGAGAGGACATAGGTGTGGATGTTAGAGTCCAGCCAGGCCGTGAGCATCAGACTCTGGAATATGGCCACTTGGTATGGTTCCACTTGCTTGTATTGGGGGTGGGGGGAATCTATGCCAGCGGGCCCTGTGACCTCAGCGTTGCCTGTGTTGGCCTCTCTGCATGGATGAAGCCTGGCTGGGAAGGCATAAGAATTTATACTTGTAGTACTTCTAATTAGTTAGTTCACCAATTCCAGTTGTTTCTCTTACTCTTGCCATAGCCAAAGGGGGGGTGCACTTGTGCTCACAATTAATCCCCAAGAGGTAGTTCAGCTCCAGAACCTTCACTGTGTGATTAAAGATTTCACTTTTCTACTCCATCTTTAGTGAAGTTAGAAGAATGAGTGTTCCCAGGTGGCTTCTTATTGCCCCAAGGATAAAAATCATAATTCATAGATGGTCTTTGTGGTGTGGTCCTTGTCTATGTCTCCCACAGGGTCTTAACACCTTGTTGCTCTTTGCAGCACATTGCTGTTCTTCTTGCTCTTTAAATGTCTTATAATCGCTTGTGTCTCTTGAGTAAATTGTGGGTGTTCTGCCTATAGAATGACTGCTCCAATAGCATCAGTAATAAGGTTTACCCTTTATCCTATGTGACAAAGGTTTCAAAAGGAACCTATAGGCTAGTTCATTTAGTAGCTCAATGGTGTCACCAAAAGTCAAGCCTCCACATCTTTGTGTTTTGTCATCTTAGCACCTTCTATGGCCATTATCACACATGCAAGATAATGGCAGCCATATTCCCAGATATCACATGTCAACACTAGTGTGCAGTAGCAGACGCAGATGGGGGACATTCCTATTGTGTATGTCTTGCTATGAACAAGGAGACCTAAAAATGAAACCAGGTACCAGTTTTCTTATTTTCAGAAAATTACCATAGTTGCATCAAAGTGAAATTAGCATTGAATGAAGTTCTGAGAAACTGGTATCCTACTCTGTGTTCTGCCATTGGCTATATGGTTTTATTTTCTTGAGATCCCTCGTCATTGAAATGATTGGACTAAATAATCACTTAGTACAATACAGTTCTGCCATCTGTCCTCTTATGGCTCATCTGTCCATTCAGTTCCCCATCCATCCATCCATCCATCCATCCATCCATCCATCCATCCATCCAAGCCCCCTCTCCTTCCCTCTATGCATTCATCTTTTACTTGACTTATATTTACTGAAGGGCTATTATGCTCCAGGGATTGTGGTAGGTCATACAGTTTTAATGAGGAACAAAAGATGTGGTGTTTCTACACTCACGAGAGTTATAGTCTGGTGAGAGAGACAGATGAAATAATCACAACTAATGGGCTATTCCAGGGCTATCTGACTTTGGAAAGTGACAGCTACTCATTGTTGTGGAACACTGTCCTCTGAGTATGGTGTAATTGTCCCCTGGAACTCTCAGAAACTATGATTTACATTAGACTCATACAAGGTTGAGCCCATTAATATTCAGTCATGGAGGAGGGAGCCTTATAGGGCTCTACTTATCCTTGAGATTATATAGGCAGTTAAGAGTTTCTGGGAGAAAGAAATTTTCTTTAATGGTGTAGTCACTCTAAGCTGCCCAAGCTTCTATAAGTCATTCTAATTAAACTCACTGGTGAAATAAACTAGCATGGAGTACAGTTGCTAAGCTGGCCTGCTTTTGGTGCCATGTCTGGGGTGGATGAATGTTTGTTTTTCTCCCAAGAGAAGTTCATACAGTATTGTTGGCTATGGGAGCTGAAGGCATAGGAGAAGCTGAAGTCCAGTACTATCTCACAGCTCATACTGGGGTGGGCAAGACATTCCTATTATCTCTGGAAAAGAAGCAAAGGAAATTCAGTGTTCCATGTTAGTTTCATTCTTTTTTTCTCTAAAATTAAGGAGTAGGAGCTGAAGAGTTGATGTTTCAGTGGTTATAAGCACTTGCTGGTCTTGAAGAAGAAGAGGGGAATCTGATTCCCAGTACCCATGTGGTGCTCACAACTGTCTGTAACTCCAGTTCCAGGGGACCTGATGCCTTCTTCTGACCTCTGTGGGCATTGTACAAGCATAATGCACAGACGTACATGTAGACAAAACACTCATACACATAAAAAAAAAATAAATCTGAAAAAAATTAAGGCTAATCAAAACACAATAAGGTAAGAAGATGTTATCTGTCTGGATTGATGGGTATAAAGCAAACAGAAGTCTTTCCTTCACTCCTTTCCCCATACCTTCTTATGGCTTGGACTTCAGATGGAGACTGTACTGTTCACTGTACTTTTGTATCTGGTTCCATTTTGTTTAGTACAATGTTCTTAGATTTATTCATGTTTTCTGTTGCTGGTGGTCCATTTTTATTACCAAGTAGTCTTCCCACATGTGAACATAGACAGTAAGTACCTATGAGTAAAACTGTCAGGTCAGAAGGCAGGTGTAACCATCCTATTGCAAAATGTTAGAGTCCCAGCTGTCTTCCATCCCTGCCAACACTTGATACTTTTTGCTTTTGATCATCATTCAATAAAGTAGTTGAATCACTGAGTTTTCTGAAGCATTTCTCTGCTGGTATTTTGCATCTCTTCTCATATGTTTCCCTTTATTCCTGTATCTGTTAAACACTATTTATTTGCATTCTTTTCATTTAAATTATTTTTGTTTATTTTATGTTGTGTGCATGTGTGTGTGTGTGGGCACATGTATGCCATGGTGTGCTGTGGAGGTGAGACAACTATTTAGGAGTCACTTCGCTCCTTCTGCCATGTGGGGATTGGGGATCAAGCATTAGTCATTGGGCTTGGTGGCAAGTACCTTTTCCTGCTGAGCCGCATTGCAGGTCCTAATGTTATTACTTTTAAATCACTCAATTGTAGGAGTGCTTTTTTTCATTCTGTCTTCATTTTGTCAGACAGACTGATTTCATGTGCTCCTCACGGTCTCTGACTTACCCATTCATATTGTTGCTGGTGCTTTTCGTGAGTTGAAAATTTGAATGTTGATGAAGTCCAATATATTATTTTCTTTTGTAGTTAGCTTTCTGTATTTAAAAATAAATCATTGCTTATTCTAAACTTGAAGAAATGTTATCTACTAGGAATTTATGTTTCCAGCTTTTATGTTTGTTCTGTGATGCATCTTGAATTAATTATCTTGCATGGTATGAGACTGAAGTTGAAGTTGAGTTTTAAAAACACACATCTTCAGCAGGAGAGATGGTTAAGAGCACTCACTGTGTAGACGTATCACAATTTGTGTATCCATCCATTCCTCAGTTGAGGGGCATCTGGGTTGTTTCTAGCTTCTGGCTATTATGAATAAAGCTGCTACAAACATGGTTGAGCAAATGTCCTTATTGTGTACTTGAGCATCTTTTGGATATATGCCTAGGAGTGGTATGGCTGGATCTTGAGGAAGCGCTATTCCTAATTGTCTGAGAAAGTACCAGATTGATTTCCAGAGTGGTTGTACAAGTTTACATTCCCACCAGCAGTGGAGGAGGGTTCCCCTTTCTCCACAGCCTCTCCAGCATGTGTTGCCAATTGAGTTTTTCATCTTGGCCATTCTGATGGGTGTAAGGTGGACACACAATGGAATATTAATCAGCAACAAAAAATAAGGAAATAATGAAATTTGCAGGTAAATGGTGGGAACTGGAAAAGCTCATCCTGAGTGAGGTATCTCAGAAGCAGAAAGACACACAGGGTATATACTCACTCATAAGTGGATATTAGACATATAATACAGGATAAGCCTACTAAAATCTGTACACCTAAAGAAACTAATCAAGAAGGAGGACTCTGGCTAAAATGCTTAATCCCTATTCAGAAAGGCAAAGAGGATGGACATCAGAAGAAGGAGAAAACAAGGAACAGGACAGGAGCCTGCCACAGAGGGCCTCTGAAAGGCTCTACCCTGCAGGGTAACAAAGCAGATGCTGAGACTTATGGCCAACCTATGGCAGAGTGCAGGGAATCTTACGAAAGAAGTGGAAGATAGTAAGACCTAGAGAGGACAGGAGCTCCACAAGGAGAGCAACAGATCCAAAAAGTCTGGGCATAGGGGTCTTTTCTAAGATTGATACTCCAACCAAGGACCATTGATGGAGATAACCTAGAACCCCTGCACAGATGTAACCCATGGCAGTTCTGTGTCCAAATGGGTTCCATAGTAATAGGAACAGGAACTGCCTCTGACATGAACTGATTGGCCTGCTCTTTGATCACCTCCCCCTGAAGGGGGAGCAGCCTTACCAGGGCACAGAAGATGACAATGCAGCCAGTCCTGATGAGACCTGATAGACTAGGATCAGAAAGAAGGAGAGGAAGACCTCCCCTATCAGTGGGCTTGGGGAAGGGCATGGGTGGAGAAGGGGTGGTAGAGTGAGATTGGGAGGGGAGAAAGGAGGAGGCTACGGGGGGGGGGATACAAAGTGAATAAAGTGTAATTAATAAAAATTAAAATAAAAAACTATTAAAAAAAGAGCACTCACTGCTCTTGTAGAGGATTTGGGTTAAGCTCCCAGCACCCACAGAGCAGCTCACGGTCATCTGTAAGTCAGGTTCTAGGGGAATGTGATGTTCTCTTTTGGCCTCTGGAGGTATTGCATGCACACAGTGCACAGGAATACTTGCAGGCAAAACCCATACACGTGAGATTAAAATAAACAAATATTAAAAACAAGAGAGATCTTCCTTGTCCTATCTCATTGACCTGGTGCTTTTTGTCAACATTCATCTTTGTGTGTCATGTCTGAGTCTATCCTGTACTCTCTATTCTGCTCAGCGATCCGTATCTTTATTCATATTCTCTTCACTGTCAGTTTTTTCAGTGTTAGGATAGTCTTAAAATCGGGCTGTAGAAGAAAGCTAACTCTCTTCTTGGTGTTTATGACTGCTTGCTTATGCTGGAGACTTTGCATTTTAATTGTAATTTTAGAATTAATTGCAAATGCGTTTAGAAAAAATCCTGCAAGAAATTTTGATTTTTCAGTCCGTCAAATTGATGTGTCAATCTGAGATCATGAACATATAAAAACACAATTTTTCCATGTCCTAGGATATAAACAGTATATATGTTTCCATCAATTTAAGTTTAAAATTTTTGTAATTGTTTTGTAGTTGTTAGCATATAGGTGAACATCTTTCCTTGGGTTCACCATCATCATCATCATCATCATCATCATCATTGTAATCCTGGGGATAAAACCCAAGTCCTCTTGTAGTTTAGGAATTCTTCCTACCACTGAGCCACACTTCTTTATCCAGTTTATTCATTCATGTAAAACCTTATGCTAAATGCACATACATAATATATAATACATATATATCCTTACATACAAAATGGTATGGCAATTAATTTTAATCTTTAATTATTTGTTACTATTTTGTACAGTTAGAACTGGTTTGTATACACTGACCATTTGTTTTGTGAGCTTTGTTAAACCTGCTTATTTGGCCTGAGAGCTCTTTGTGGACAGTTTCTGTAAAGTGTCCTTTTCTGCAAGTGTGTCATCTCAGAATGGTCACATCTGACCTCAGTCTTTTCAATAGTTTGCATTTTTTATTGTCTTGATTTATTGCACTGATTATGGCATCTAGTGCAGGGCTGAGCATTCTTGCTCCAATTCTAGTGGGAAAGCATCCACTGCTTCATCATTATGATGCTACTGGCAGGGTCTCTTATTGATTCGTTCTATTAGAGTGAAAACTTGTCATCTGATCCACATTTGCTCAGAGTTATGTCAAAAATATTACAGATTATCATTTTATTGAGGACTCTTTCTGCATCTATTGAGAAGGCCTAGGGGTACCCCTACGTTCAGTCAGCTTTGAGAATAGCCTCTTCACTAGCAGGAAGTGTTCAAAGGCAAAAGTTCATAATGTTTTTGATAGAGATGGTGGTTAAAACTGACTTTTTCTGTTGTGTGTGGTGGTACATGCCTTTAATCCCCATACTTAGGGAGGCAGAGGCAGGTGGGTCACTGAGTTCAAGGCCAGCCTTGGTATACAGAAGGAGTGCAGGACAGCCAGGTCTACAGAGAAACCCTGTCTTGAGAAAAAACAAATAAACAAACAAACAAAACCAACCAACCAAAAAAAAAAAACCTGTTTTTTTTTTTCTGAAGTTTTAATTTTTTTTTACAAAACAGTTTTCTGTGTTTGCATGTTTGTCTGTGCATCATCACCATGTATGCTCAGTGTCTGTGGAGGCCAGGAGAAATTGTTTGCTCCCCTGAGAGTGGGGTGACAACACAGTGGTGAGCCAATGTGGGTGCCGGTATCAAACCTGGGTCCTACAAAGTTCCTCTAGCCATTGAGTCATCTCTCTGGTCCCAAACAGCATCATTTTTTTTTAAATGGAAAACTTGTGCATTCTGGAGAGCAGTGCCCCATGAACTTACAAATCTCTTTTTGCAAGGAATTCTAGATAATTTTTAAAATCAATCATCTGCAAATAGTTAAACAGAGCCCTTCTTGATCTGGTCCAAGAAAATCTTCAAATTCATCTTCTGACATGGCTTCTTAGGCCTTGGAAGGTGGAATCAGGTATGATTGATCCCCACAGGCCTACGTTAGCCATACTTGTTCTGACTGTCCATCATTTTAGGCTTGTGAGTTTAGATGTCTCTTGCTGTGCTGTGTTGGGGCTGTTCATATCTAGTGCAGTGGTGCTTCTGGGAACAACCTGGTATAGTTTTATTGTTTTCTCTCAGAAACTCCAGCCAAAAGATGCCTCCCTTCTTTCTGTCAACAAATAAAATAAAAATTTTGAAGCTGAGGATGATCTCAGTGGTAGAGCATGTGGCCTGCGTGTGTGAGGCCACATGCTCAATCCCTAACCTTGAACAAAAATGTGAAGCTGTGTCTCATTGGCCCATTAATAGGTGCTTATCAAGCCTTAAGTCAGTACTAAGCAGTGGTCTGAAGAGTGATGCTGATTGGCTGGAGCTGATCAGAAAGGAAGCAAGACAAGAACAAGTCAAGACAAACCCCCAAACACTCAAAAACAACCACACAAGTACTTCTAGCTTCTTTCTTGGCCAGTTTATCTTTTGGTGTATAGCAAGAAATAGACGCCAATTTCAGTGGGGCTGGCCTTTAGCAGTCTCTTTGGGTGCTCTATGGGTAAGTCGGTTAACTGAGTGTTTGTTGATAGTATAGTTCATTGGATTTATAGTGGGCTGAGCAAATATACCTTAAGGGTGTTGACTCATGAATTGATGTTGACCTGGAAGACGGCCCCCAAGGCCATGCTCTCTGGTTTTGTAAATAATCAATTTAAGGCTGGCCTTTCTTCTCAGCAACTTGGATAAAGCGATAGCAGTTATATTTATAAGAGTTTTAGATGAACTGCTTCTGGAATCTTGGATTGTTCAGTTTAGCTAACTTATAGAAAAAAGTAGGAATGATGTATGAGTTCTAACTTCTTATTTTTTTGTCTAGAAGTATACAAATATTATGATAGCTGCCATCTATTCATTTAACCAACATTTTACTATGGTGAGATCCCGGTTTCATAAGAGAAGAAGGCCACAATGTCACACTAGAAGACAGCTCTCCCCAAGAAGGGATAATTGGCTGCCTTATACTGACATTAAAATAAAATAACATAACAGATATTGCACAAATAATTGCAGCACATTTTCGGTTTTCAAAATTACAAAGGAATCTAATTTCTGTAATTTCCTCTGTATACATTTGTTACTTTAGAGATCTGTACTTGAGAGTGCATCATAGCATGAAACCTTGACGCCAGCTTGTGGACTTGATTGCTTTTCTGACTCCTTAGAAAGTTTAGGATTATATAGCTCTGCTGACAGTTACAGAAGAATGATACTCTTTATGATTTGTCATTCAATTCAGATTCTTTTCCAGTGTACCAAGAGTGGTTGAAAAACACTTACCCTACCCAAATCATAAATGTGCACTTTGGCCTGACACACCTGAGCCATTCCTGTTCCCTTTCTCTAGAGGGCAGGGGAAAAGCCATGGTACCTGAAGTATGCAAGAAGGATGATGGGCATTCCCCTAATTAATGGCTTCCTCACTGGAGATACTAAAAAACCCTCATCGTTTTGACTGAGGCAGGCAAGGAGTGATACTGCAAGCTAGCAATAAGCTCTTTCCAGGCTCAGCTGTTTGCAGCTGCTTCTGGAGTGGTGAAAATGGTGTGTGTGGGATCTATCCCCTGACAGACCCCTTGCTGAATATCATAACCAGGCCCTCAAGAATGTCTGTAGGCTGGATCCAGAAACCCACTGATAGAATGAAATTTCAAGGATTAGTACCTAGCTCTTCCTCATGACCACAGCCTCACCTGTACAAGAATGAGATTGTCTTGAGAGCAATTCATGTGAAAACACCTTAAGATTTAATCAACCTAAGTTCAGGATGACCCAGAAGAGCCAACGTCATCAATCTGAGGCCTCCTTAATGAGGACATAGTGTCAAGATTCTGGGAGGTAATAGTTGAAATTCAGCAGGGTTATCAGCATTCAGGACCATGCCATTCTTATTTCTCAGAGGCTTCCTTGTGATCTGTGTGTTATCAGTAGCTGCGGCTGCTGCCCACTGTGGGCCAGAACTGTCTCCCAAAGGTGGCCACCAAAATTATCTCCAAGCACTAACCTCTGAAGGGTGAGGATGTGGCCTGGCCTGGCTGTGAGCCATTACACAGAGAAGTCTGTGTGATCGTGGAGAGTGACATCAGTTCTGAGGGCTCCATTATACCATGAATGTTCATACGTGAATAAATGCCAGTTCAGTTGGTTGGAGAAACTACCAGTGCTTAGGATGGAGGAGAAGTGGTTTTAGGGATACCAGTTGGAGAGGGATAACCATATTTAAACCTCTCCTTTCTTCTTTTATTCTCAGGTTTTCACCCTGCCACTCCTTCCTTCCTTTTCTTTCCTCTCTCTCTCCTGGGATTTATGTATCTTCTTACCTAGTATTGTTTTTATTGTAATAAAATATATATACAATACAATACTTTAGTCATCGAACAGATGGTTCAGTAACATTCCCAGTGTAGTACAGCTGTCATTGTAATCTCTAGTAGTCTTCATTATCATGAATGATCCACTCAGTTTTGTTTTCCTTCCCACCTCTGAGCACATAGAAGCCTCACCCACTGCCTTACTGTAACCCCCAACCTTGTATAACTCCTTTTCCTCAATATCTAGTGGAGACTGTTGTAGAGGGCAGACCACTGAGAAAAACAGCTGCCACATTCATTTAATTGGCTGTGCCTACTTGAAAGTGTCAGTCATGGTCAGGCCTGTGGACTGTTGACATTCCTTCATGGAAGGAAGGGGTTACAGTGGGTCCTCACTCAAGTTTCCAGCTGATCATCTTTGCCTTCATTGCACATGGCCTCAGGATCTGTGAAAGTACTGGAATACATAGATTGGGAAAGGTTAACTAAGGGAGTCTCCATCTATGCAGCCATGGAGGAAACAGCATCCATATTGAGTTTAGACCTGCTATGGCTGCTTAAGATGCTTCTGTCAGTAACCACGTACCCATGCTCTGTAGGTGACTCCTCATCCATGCTCTGTAGGGGACCCCTTGCCCATGCTACAGAAGTGCTCACTCCCCCATACTCTGTAAACAAGCCTAATAAATTCATTAGTTCCCCAGGGTGAACTTTGCTGGAAAGGTACTTTGGTTTACATTGGGACTTATAGGAGGAGGCAGTAGGATGTTGTTTATATCTCCCCAGGAAAGGAATTCTCACACCAGGTGATGAGACTCAGCCACTCACAGCAGCCCTCATATTCTTCTTAGCCCACTTCAGCTGGGCTCTCATGGCTTCTCTACTGTGGTTGTGTTGCCCATAGACTGCCCGATGCCATGTTCCCCAGCAGCATCTCCTTTGTCTGAAGTGAGCTTCCTATGCTCTTTGCAAACTTCAAGCTCTCAACCTGGAGCCATCTGTCTTTTTCTTGGCTCACCCATGAGGGCCATGCAGTCATCTTTTCTGAAGTTAGCTGTTCTGTGTTCTGCCAGTGTCTCTGCTTGTGCCTCCTGCCTCTAGAACCTGCTACGGTAGCCCCACTTTCCTTCAAGCAGGCTTGGCACATGTCTTTGTGTTCTCTTACTGTGTCACGGCAGACATCTCAGGATGCCATAGCAAATTATCACAGGCCTGGTGGATTAATCCGCAGAAGTTTATTCTCATAATTCTTGGAGCTGGGAACTCCAAGATGCAGGTACCAACATAGCCAGGTGCCCTGGAAGTTTTTGTTTCTGACTTAGAGTTGCCGCCTTTATGCTATGTCCTCACGTGATGTAAGTAAGGATGATGATCTCTCGTCTCTTCTTGTTTTTTTCCTTCATATTTTTATGCACATGAGTGACTGTTTGGCTGCATGTATGTCTGTATCCTCTCAGAGGCCAGAAGAGGGTGTCAGATTTCTTGGAACTGGACTTACAGATAGTTGTATGCTGTCATGTGGGTGCTGGGAATTGAACCTGGGTCCTCAGGAAGAGCAGCCAGTGCTATTATCTTCTGAGCCATTTCTCCTCATAATATATTCTTCTTCTTTTTGAAATATGCAATTTCTTTTATTCATTTTACCTCCAGTATGTCACATTAACATTATGGGTTAAAAAAGATTATAAATATAATTTTCAACTCTAAAATTTTATTGTAGTCTCTTTTACCATTTTCTCTGGAAATTTTCATTTTCTTATCTATTGGGATAACTTAGCAGTAGACACTTGCCTAATATGCACGAGGCCCAATTCCCAATGCCACAAGGTTCAATTCTCAATATCACAAAAAAACCAAACAAAACACAGTTTGATCACTCTTTAGCTACATACCCCTAATATTTATCCTTTTAATAATGTATTTTCTTTAACATATCTTTTTCTTTTTTAAAAAAAATTTATTTGTTTATTATTTATTACAAATTATTTGCTTTGTATCCTGACTGTATCCCTCTCTCTTTTCTCCTCCCAGTTCCACCCTTCCTCTTTCTTCTCCACCCATGCCTCTTCCCTAGTCCACTGATAGGGAAGGTCCTCCTCTCCTCCTATCTGACCCCACCCTATCAGGTCTCATCAGGACTGGCTGTATTGTCTTCCTCTATGGCCTGGCAAAGCTACACCTTCCCTAGGAGAAGGTGTTCATTGAGCCTGCTACTGAGTCAATGTCACAGACAGCTTCTGCTCCCCTTACTAGGGTACCCCCCAAAGAATGAGCTGCCTATGGGCTACATCTGAGCAGAGGGTCTAGGTCCTCTCCATGCATGGTCCTTGGTTGAAACATTGGTCTCTCCAGGGCCCCCTGAGCCCAGATATTTTGGTTCTGTTGCTCTCCTTGTGGAGCTCCTATCCCCTCCAGGTCTTTCTATCTCCCTCTTCTTCCATGAGAGTCCCTGCACTCTGCCCAAAGTTTGGCTATGAATCTCAGCATCTGCTTTGATACTCTGCTGGGTAGAGTCTTTCAGAGACCTTCTTTGGTAGCTCCTGTCCTTTTCCCTGTCTTCTCCCACTTTGGATGTCTATCCTGTTTGCCCTTTTGAATGAGGATTAAGCATTTTTGCTAGTGTCCTCCTCATTATTTAGCTTCTTTAGGACTATAGATTTGAGTATGTTTATCCTATATTATATGTCTAATATCCACTTATAAGTGAGTATATACCATGTGTGTCTTTCTGCTTCTGGGTTACCTCATTCAGGATGATCTTTTCTAGTTTCATCCATTTGCCTGCAAATTTCATAATTTGCTTGTTTTTAATGTAAATGTACCACAATTTCCATTGCTCAGTTGAGGGTCATTTAGGTTGTTTCCAGATTCTGGCTATTATGAAAAAAGCTGCTATGAACATAGTTGAGCAAATGTCCTTATTATATGATTGAGCATCTTTTGGATATATGCCTAGGAGTGGTATAGCTGGATCTTGATGTAGTATTCCTAATTGTCTGAAAAAGAGCCAGATTGATTTCCAAAGTGTCTGCACAAGTTTGCATTCCCACCAGCAATGGAGGAGGGTTCCCCTTTGTCTGTATTCTCTCTAGCATGTGTTGTCACTTGAAATTTTGATCTTAGCCATTCTGATGGGTGTAAAGTGAAATCTCAAGGTTGTTTTGATTTGCATTTCCCTGATGACTAAGGATGTTGAGTATTTCTTTAAGTGTTTCTTTCCAATTGTATATTTTTCTATTGAGAATTCTCTGTTTATCTCTGTACTCCATTTTTAAATTGGATTACTTAGTTTGTATTTAACTTCTTGAGTTCTTTATACATTCTGGATATTAGCCCTCTGTCAGGTATAGGGTTGGTGAAGATCCTTTCCCAGTCAAGCGAAAAACTCAGAGTTGCTACAACAAACTTGCACAATAAAAGATCTCCTGGAGGTATCTCCATCCTTGATGGAGAGCTGTACTATAGAGCAACAGTAGTAAAAATGGTATGGAAGCAGACTGGTGGATCAATGGAATCAAATCAAAGGCCCAGAAATAAACCCACACACCTACGGATACCTGATTTTTGATAAAGAAGCCAAAACCATACAATGGAAAAAAGATAGCACCTTCAACAAATAGTGCTAGTCTTACTGGATGGCTACATGTAGAAAAATGCCAATAGATCCATATTTATCAACCTGTACAAAAGTAAAGTCCAAGTAGATCAAAGAACTCAACATAAAACCAGATACCACTAAACCTATTAGAAGAAAAAGTGGGGAAGAGCCTTGAACTCATTGGTACAGGAGACAACTTCCTGAACAGAACACCAACAGCACAGGCTCTAAGATCAATAAATGGGACCTCTTGAACCTGAAAAGCTTCTGTGAAGCAAAGGTCACTGTCAAAAGAACAAAACGACAGCCTACAGACTGGGAAAGGACATCTTCTTAAGAACACTAATTTTTAAAAAGTTTTTATTGGTTTCTTACGTTTCTTATGAATTTCACATTATGCATATCATCTCACTCATCTTCCCTCCCCTTGAACCCGCCTGCCACCCTTGAAACTTTCCCTCTAACAGAGAGAATTTTTTTCCTGTGGGAGTTGTAGTGTGGCATAGTGTGCTCCATAGTATACCCCTTTTTCCACAATTCTTTACTTGCAGATGTTCATTGCAATGAATCATTGGTCTGGTAGAAGTCCTCTGGCTTCTGCTACTCTGTCAATACTGGAAGCTCACTGGGATTCCTCTTGGATATCCTGCTGTTGCCCTGTGTCATGGAGATCCTGTAGTTTTGGACCTGTAGGACCAGCCCCTTCATGCATTCCAGCAGTTTATCAATGGGTTAGATGTTGGCATGGGCAAAGTCCTGGATCTGGGTCTGAGAGGCATCTGTGTTGACCAGCCCACTGGCTTTCCTGCTCTCTTGGGGCAACAAGGGCCAGCTCTACCCTGCTGTCCAGGTGAAATTCAGGACTTTCTCTCCTGAGTATGGCAACTGGTGAGAAACATGGCCTGTTCCCCCACTCTTATGACCTTAGGGCCAGCTCTCTTACCTGTCATAGATGGTGAGGGATGAGAGAGGGGAGGAGGGCATCCCTTGTCCTTGCCACTGAAGGGCACAAAGCTTATCAAGAGGCTCTCACACTCTTGAACTTGTTTAAAACTAATAACCAACTGAAGAACCTATATCTTAGTTCCTTGCATTGGAGGCTTCAACATCTGAATTTGAAGGGAGGCATCCTTTTCATACACTCATCCATCTTCTTCTTAAAACCCCAGACAATGCCTCATTCTTGTCCCCTCAGCCCATCACTAAGCTTTCTCTTCTACTCCATACTGCACATTGTAGCTAGTCCTGGTCTTCCAAAGAACTTGTCATGTTTTATCTCTCATAGGTTGTGGCTGGAGGAATCCACACTGTTTGGCAAGGCATTTGAGACTTCCCATGACTCTGTCCCTGTCCCTCTTTCCCTTGTCCTCCCCATCACATCGTGTTTCTACTGACAACCCTGTGGGGATACTTCACATTTATGGTGTCTGCTTGTTCTTGATGCTTTGTCATGCAGACATGTCTGTGACTGTGCTTCAGCCCCTTTGATGTTTTTTACATGTACCCTATCTTTTCTTGACCCATCCTGGTTGACATCAGGTGGGTTCTTTCTCTTGGGGAATATAGCATATACCCAGAGATTCTATTTAATCTTTGCTCTGCCTTATTTTGCATTTTGTTTCTCCTTCATCTCTTACAGAGGAAACTTCTGCAGGGCAGGAACTCTGCCCACTTGTGCTTGGTTAATGCCAGGGCCTTTCACACTTACAGACCTTCAATACCCTGAGTACTAGATAGTTAGATTTATTCTGCTGAGGGAGAGGGCAAAAGTCAGAAAATAGCAAAGGGTTCTTGACTTTGATTTAATCAGAGGAGAAATGTTTTGAGTGAGACTTGATCAATACTGAAGAGGCTGAGAGAACCTCTGAGTGCCTGTATCTGATAACATTCAAACAAAAGCTGGGAAGACAACCTTTAAAGTGTTATAAAGAGAATCCCTGAATTTGGGGTTTTGTTCGAGGCTGACTTAGGGTATGTCTCTCAGTTTTAGTACTGTTGACATTTTGGACTCAGTGATTCTTGTGTTGGTGAGGACTGTCCTGCGTGTTATAGGATGGTTAGCAGTGTCCTTAACACCTAGCTATTAGATACTAGTCGCATTCCGAGGTGTGACCTCAGAAATGTTCCTGAGTTATGACAAATGTTCCTGGCAGACAAAAATCACTCAAGTTGAGCATGATTGCTTTAGGGTCCTTTCTAGCAGTCATATATGGAGTAATTGGTACTATTTTCAAAGCAAATACCTCAAGATCAATGGGAATTCAGTGGATTGGGAAAACGGGAAGCTGTGAAGCTATCTATCTATCTATCTATCTATCTATCTATCTATCTATCTATCTATCTCTGTTGAACTATATATAGAAATATATATATATTTTAAATATTTTATATTATATATATTTTAAATATTTTATATTATATATATTTTAAATATATATAAATATATATATTTCTGTTGAACTCGCCTTCTGCTGTATCAGTCTGTGTGGTGGGGAGATTCACTTTCCACTGTAGCTTGAATGCACATGTCCCACGTAGTCTCTTATGTGTTTGAACTTTTAGTCCCTAGGTAGTGGCGCTGCTTTGGGATGGTATGGAACCTTTAGGAGGTGGAGCTTCACTAGAGAATGTCTGTCATTGTGGTAGGTCTTAGGTTTTCTAACTTGGCCATACTACTCTGTTCCTGGCTACCTGTTCTACCAAGCTGTGAGGAGGTGAGGGATTCCAGGAGCCTCTTCTGCTGCCATGCCTTCTCTTCCACGGTAGACTCTTAAGCCATGAGCCAGAAGAAGTCCTTAAGTTGCTTTTTGCCAGGTCTTTAGTAATAGAGATGAGAGAAATGTCTCATATTTTGCAGGTGAAGAAGTTGGGGCTCAGAAAAGTTATACAGCTGGTCAGTGGCACACTGGGTCTCAACTGTGGATGTGTCGGACAGAATCTGTCTTCTTCCTCTTGTTTCTTCTTTCCCTAAGAGTTCTTTTCATTGCCTTTAGGCTCATCTCTCACACCTACCCTTCTCCCTTCAGGAGCCTCACCTTTCAAATCAGAGCTTGTTCCACTGTTTGCTTCTTGTTTTCCACAGAGCCCTCCATCAGTGCTTGCTTACAGGGCTGCCCAGGAATCTCAGGTGTTCAGAGCACCCTGGGCACTTTGGATGGGCTCACTGAAATACCTTGGCATCCAGATGTTCCTTTCTGATGCAGCTAATGGCTTGTTTTAGGTGAAACCAATGTATTAGTAATGCATAAGAACCCTAAATATCAGTGGAGCCACAGCACTGCTAACACTGACAAACATCTCTATTGTTCTTTTCTGTCAAAGCAAGGCCTCTAACTCGCTGTACAAGACTTAAGGAACCAACTCTTCCCAGGTCACTTATAAGGGACCTATCCATAGCTTCATCACCTTTGAAGGAATTATTCTTTCTACTCTACTCTGGCCATTATTCTTTCTACTCTATTCTACTCAGTCTAGAAGTGACTGGAAACAAGGCCACCACTGTCTGGGTTGAAAGAGCCTATACAACTCATCATATAAGCTATGTCTGATGGACTTTGGAGAGTCAAGCCTTGAGGGATACAGGTGTCTTCATTACTTAGGCCTCTTCTCAGAGTAGCAGAGTAGACCTGGTCCAAGTGGATTCTTATTCCAGTCAATTTACATGTAGGTTTCTGGCCATTTTAGTCCAAATCCTTAAAATCTCTCAAAGAAATATCCCCATGTCATATATTTTTGTTCTGGAAATATGAATGCTCAAGCCTTGCCTATAAGAAATAGTGACTCTGTGCATAGGGGTAGAACTTATCTATTGAATTTGTCCTGAGCTCATGCTTTTCTAAATAAAGGAAAACAGATTTGGCACTAGGACTGAACTCTGCAAGCATCTCCCATGTCATAAATGAAAGGGTTAGCTGCCAGGCTTTTCTCAGCTGTGTTTGGCCCATTTCTTGGTTGACCTGACCTGTTTGGCAGGTTCAATCCTCTACTGCTTAGCTGACAGCTGGGATGCATATGACCAACCACATCTAGAATTGTGCCTGGATAGATACAGATACTCTAGGGTGCATATTAATGTCACACCCTGGACTATAAATCTCTAGACTTTGGGTGGGAAAATGCAAAATACTGTCATTTCTGTGCTGCTTAAGGCATGAGTAGAAAAGGAAGACAGAGTCTATACAGTAGGAGGAGGGGGGGATGATCAAATTAACAGAACTGATAGTGATACACTAACTTCAGAGCTATCAGGGAAGATCCTGAAGTTTAACATGTAGACTATTTTGATGGAGTGATGACATTTGATGTTCTGCAGGGTAATTGGTTGGCAACAATGATTGCAGATTTAAAAATTGCTTTTAGATAGGATCTGAATGTTCTCAACAGAAGGGAATGATAAATGTTTAAGATGATGGATAGCCCAATTATCTCCTCTAACCATTACTCATTGTATATGTGTATTGAAATATCATACTGTACCCCATACATATGTACCAATAAGATGGAACAAAACAAAAATGGCAGCAAAAACCTTTTAAGATCTGTCAGGACTTCTAGTATGATTGGCATAGGCCTGCATATGCCTGGTTTGGGAATCTTACTCTATTTTTAATTTGTTCCATTTTAACCACAAAGTGGAAGTTTGGTATTTATCCGTTTGGCAGTGCCTGTTAAAGATTTGAAGGCCACTGTCCAACTATCCAGGCTCAACTGGCTGCTTTGAAGAATTGGGTCTGTGGGAAGGAAGGGTCAGCAGAGCTACTCCTTGGAGGAACGCCAGTGGCTGCTCTTGTCACTCTCCCATAGGAATAAAAACCAGATCCTTTCATGAATATTCAAACTACTGCCTTGTATATTTCTGCCAAAGGTTCAGGTGTGTGCTGCGCAAACAGGAAGTGTGTGTGTGTGTGTGTCTGCTTGCATTTGTGTCTCTCTGTGTGTTTGACATGTGTGTATCTGTGTGTATGTGGCGTGTGTGTGTCTGTAGGTCTGGCGTGTGTGTGTGCTTCTTTCTCTGTGTGTGGTGGGAAGCAGTGGTGGTGGTATTCTTTTTTGCTTCATTACAACCACTGTTAAGATGTCTGGTGCTAGGAAATGTCAGTTGGTGATCAGGTGCAGCTTAATGTCACACAGCCTCAGGCGGGACATGATACTTACACTTGCTTCCTGAGAAACTCTGTGTTCGATGGACCACCCACTCTCTTCGGCTTTGGACTTGTTCAGGGATGAACCAGGGTCACAGTTCAGGACTTTGTTGAATCTTGGAACATCTGTGAAAAGATGGAAAAACCCAGACCTATAGTTTCCAAAAACAGTTATAGCTGTGTGTTTATGCAGTAAACAGGAGAAAACGGTTCCTTTTCTTGAGGAATGCCGGAAAGTTTTGTCATCTCTGCTTAATCTGAGATTTGTTTGTAAAACTCCCCAAACAAACCTTCAGCTTGGGAGTTTTGGCAAATTGCTCAGGCTGGAACACCTGACTCTCTTAGTCTTTCAAATTCTAGGCAAGAGACGACTTTAAAATAGCTTTTTGCTTTTATGTGTTTTGAATCAAACTCTAAAGAGGAGGGAGTGGAATTACATTTGGAAGGAGAACTAGAAGCTAGTGTGTTTTGTATCTGAGATATGACAAGATTCTTATAGATTTGCTTTAAAAAATGAAACCTCAGAACTTGTAGTCTGACATCCCCGAGGGCATCTGATAAATGCTGATGGCTTTGCGACACCACACACCACTTTCCTTTCCCTCTATTTCACATTTATTTCTTTGAAAGACTCACCAAAGTCTGAACTTAGAAGGGACTTAGCATCCTTTGCAAGAGGAAAACCTTTTCCCAAGAGCGTTTTGTGGGTGCGTGAAACACCCGGTGCTTGCCATCACATGAAAGGCAGCCCAGATGTCAACCTGTCTCTTCTGCAGCATTTCTTTTGTTTCTTTGAATGAACTATGTGATGTCTTGAATCAAGCTACTTTCTTAGTGAATGGTGTGCCCTTTGGTTTTGGGATTTGATCCCTGATTGTTTAGAAGTGTTTTCAATAAAAAAACCAAAGTAAAGCTGGCTTAAGATGCTGTGGGTGATGAGAGAGTGTGAATGAACTAGGGCACATGTAGGCCTTCTCTTAGAAAAGACCCATCCGGAAACAAAGGCTTGCACTGACACGGGAGTTCTTTGTATACAGAACACGTCTGCTGTTACAGATGAGCCCTCTCCAGTGGCTGCTGTCAACCTTGTCATATTTTATTCATGAGTTGTGTGTGTGTGTATGAAATAAGAAAAGCCAAGCTCCACCATAATTATGGTATAGGAAGATAACATTGCTATTATTGTGACATTTTTCAAAGAATTTAAAAATCTTCCTAATAATTCATTTGGAAAACTTTCACAGAATGGCTGAGTGTGTAGTCGTTTGGGCTGTTTGGAGGTTCCCGTGCTCAGTTATACTGGGCTGTACAGTGAGAGGCTCCATGCATACGGTGGGTGAGAGCATAATTAGGGAGAGGGCTCCAGGACGAGCTCCACTTAGTAGAAACACTGATAGCCATTTTTTTTTGCCTCTATCATGTACATTATCATTCTGTAGTTGATCAAGCGCTGTATTCTTTTCTGCTTTTCAAAATGTTCACTATTTTTTATACAGTGGGGGCACCTAGATCACCTGATAGGACTGGGCTGGAGAAAAATGTGTTAAAAGAATCCCACTTAAAAGCATATGCTTACCCCACAGATGTTGAAGCTAGCAACACAGGCTTTAGAGAGGAAGCTCAAGCTGCTGGTTTACATCATGCACTGGGGAAGTAGGCAAAATGCTTTCTGAAAAAGATGTGTCAGGCTCATTAAAAAGCCAACTGTTGTCACATAGGTCTCCTTTGCTGACACAAGGCTTAGGTGCTTCTTGTTTATTAATATTTATCTGGAGATACTTACAAACCTTCATGCTTGTGGCTTTCCCCGACTCTGGTCCAGAGTCCACAGGGACTCACTATGACATGCCTTCCTCAGCGTTATTACCCTGGCTCTGGTACCTTGCTCATGCTGCCTGATTGAAAGATGTCTGAGAAGGCTGCAAAATGCAAGCAACCGTCTCCTGTATCCGATGTGGATACTCATCCTGCATGGTGGCTCACAGACCAGGAGGAAAGTGAAAGGTTTTTTCAATAGCACTCGTGCTGGTGGCCACATGTCCATCATATCGATTCTGTGGTACACTCGTCATTGTTGTCATTTGCCACCATTTTCTGGAGGAGACCATGAGACTGAGAGCTATTAAGTAGACTTTAGTGTTATTAAATGTCACTCTGGTACCGAATGTCAAGACTGACAAGTAGTAGACTGACAGGTCTTCTGACCCCCAAATCCCACCTCAGTGTAGGACCAACCTTTTTGGCTCTTTTCAGATCACAGCACACAGAATGGGTGTGTGCTCCTTGGTCACAATGAGGGCTGAACAGATCCGTGCCTGTTATCAGGGCTTGAACATCCTGTGGAGAACCAGCAGTGGGGAGCCTAGAAAAGCAGCAAGGGCTATAAACACTGGTAATGGAAGGCCCAGGTGGAAGCCAGAAAGGACCTTTGAGGTCAGAGAGCAGGAGGGGTTTGTGGGTAGCATATAGATTGTGTGAAATGTAGGTCCAAGGATCTACGATCCCAGAACACAGGGGACAGCGGGAAATAATCAGAGTGATGTGTGCCCGAGAGGGTGTGCAGCAGCTGGTAACGGCAGCACACATCATCTCCTCTGACAGCCTCAGCATCCAGGCTTTTCCTCCTGAGGAAAATGGTACCTGCGTTGCTGGGATGTCTCATCTCACTGTTTTGCTGGAAATCTCAACTTCACACATCTCCTTGATTAGTCAGAGTTCTCTGAAGGAACAGAACTGATAGAATCTATCTGTCTGTTCATCCATCCCCTCCAACCCTCCTTGCATCCCTCCATCCATCCATCTATCCATCCATCTGTTTATCTATCTCTATGGGATTGATTAGAGTGGTTTATAGCTGTGGTCCAGGCAGTTTTGCAATGGCTGTCTCCTGAGAGAAAGGCCAAGAATCTTTCAGCTTTTTAGTCCACGAGGCTGGAAGTCTTAGCAGTCACAGTCTGGTGCTAGAGTACAGAAGGATTCCTAGACCTTCAGACTGTATTGGATTCTGGACCTAGTAACAGGAAAGGTGAATTTACCAGTGAGAATGCAGGCAAGCAGGCCCCAAACAAAAGGTTCTGCCTTCCATGTGCCTGTATGTGAGCTGCCACCAGAAGCTGTAGCCCAGATCATCAGTGAGCCTTCCCACCCCAAATGATTCAGTCAAGAGCATACCTCTTGGCCATGCCCAGATGCTTGGGTTTTAGTTGATCCAACTGTGGTCAAACTGATAACTGAGATTACCTATTACAGTTTCCTGTTTGTATACTGTGTTTTATTGACCCCCATGTTGAAAGTGGCCAAATTATGTAATAAATCATATATATATAATTTATAGTTAGTGGTGTCTCTTATATTTTTACAGTCAATGCTGTTTTGTTTCGTGGAGTAAGTTGGACATTTTACAACTTATGGTACTTTAGGCTTGATAAAGTCTGGTCTGTTCCTTGGGAGGGTGGTGGGTAACACTGGGAGCTAAGCTGGGTGCATTTCATCTGCATCAGAAGCACTAAGACAGGCCCGTGTGGCAACTGTTGCTGTCATGCTCTCTTGGATGATCAAACACCCACACCTCCCAACCAAATCAGGCTTTGAAAAAATTATTATTTTTTTTATTTTTATTTTTATTTTAATTTTTATTAATTACACTTTATTCACTTTGTATCCCCCCATAAACCTCTCCCTCCTCTCCTCTTGATCCCACCCTCCTACCCCCTTCTTCACCCATGCCCCTCCCCAAATCCACTGATAGGGGAGGTCCCCCTCTCCTTTCTTCTGATCTTAGTCTATCAGTTCTCAGCAGGAGTGGCTGCATTGTCATCTTCTGTGGCCTGGTAAGGCTGCTCCCCCCTCAGGGGGAGGTGATCAAAGAGCAGGCCAATCAGATTATGTCAGAAACAGTCCCTCTTCCCATTACTATGTAACCCACTTGGACACTGAACTGCCATGGGCTACACCTGTACAGGGGTTCTGGGTTATCTCCATGCCTGGTACTTGGCTGGAGTATGAGTCTCTGGGAAGACTCCTGTGTTCAAATTTTCTGGTTCTGTTGCTCTCCTTGTGGAGTTCCTGTCCTCTCCAGATCTTACTATTTCTTACTTCTTACATAAGATTCCATGCACATTGCCTAACAGTTGGCCGTAAGTCTCAGCATCTGCTTTGATAGTCTGCACGGCAGAGCCTTTCAGAGGCCCTCCGTGGTGGGTTTCTAACTTGTTTCCTGTTTTCTTCTTCTTCTGATGTCCTTCCTCTTTGCTTTTTGGGATGGGGATTGAGCATTTTAGTCAGGGTCCTCTCTCTTGATTAGTTCCTTTAGATGTACAGATTTTAGTAGGTTTATCCTATATTACATGTCTATATGAGTGAATATATACTGTGTGTGTCTTTCTGCTTCTGGGATAGCTCACTCAGGATGATCCTTTCCAGGTCCCACCATTTACCTGCAAATTTCATGATTTCCTTATTTTTCATTGCTGAGTAATATTCCATTGTGTAGATATACCACAATTTGTGCATCCATTCCTCCAATGAGGGGCATCTGGGCTGTTTCCAGCTTCTGGCTATTACAAATAAGGCTGCTACAAACATGGTTAAGCAAATGTCCTTATTGTGTACTTGAGCCTCTTTTGGATATATGCCTTGGAGTGGTAAGACTGGATCTTGAGGAAGCGCTATTCCTAGTTGTCTGAGATAGCACCAGATTGACTTCCAGAGTGGTTGTACAAGTTTACATTCCCACCAGCAGTGGAGGAGGGTTCCCCTTTCTCCACAGCCTCTCCAGCATGTGTTGTCACTTGAGTTTTTCATTATGGCCATTCTGAAGGGTTGTTTTGATTTGCATTTCCTGATGGCTAATGAAGTTGAGCATTTCTTTAAGTGTTTCTCTGCCATTCTATATTCCTCTACAGAGAATTCTCTGTTTAGCTCTGTTCCTAATTTTTTAATTGGATTAGTTTATTTGCTTTGTATCCTACCTGTAGCTCCCTCCCTCTTCTCCTCCCAATCCCATCCTCCCTCCCTCTCCCCAATTCCACTGATAGCAGAGGACCTCCTCCCTTTCCATCTGATCTTCGTCTATCAGGTCTCATCAGGAATGGCTGCATTGTCTTCCTCTGTGGCCTGGTAAGGCTTGCCTCCCCCCCCCCTCAGGGGGAGGTGATCAAAGAGCAGGACAATCAGTTCATGTCAGAGACAGTCCCTGTTTCCATTACTAGGAAACCTACTTGGAGACAGATGTCATGGGCTACATCCGTGCAGGAGTCCTAGATTATCTCCATGAATGGTCCTTGGTTGGAGTATCTGTCTCAGAAAAGACCCCTGTGTCCAGATTTTTGGTTCTGTTGCTCTCCTTGTGGAGCTCTTGTCCCCTCCAGGTATTTCAATCTCCCCCTTCTTTCATAAGATTCCCTACACTTTGCCCAAAGTTTGGCTATGAGTCTCAGCATCTGCTTTAATACCCTGCAGGGTAGAGCCTTTCAGAGGCCCTTTGTGTTTGGCTCCTGTCTTGTTCCCTGTTTTCTCCCTCTTCTGATGTCCATCCTCTTTGCTTTCTGAATGAGGTTTGAGGCTCTTATACAGAGTCCTCCTTCTTTTTTTAATTTTTTTATTTTTATTATTAGTTACATTTTATTTACTCTGTATCCCAGCTGTATCCCACTCCCTCATTCCCTCCCAATCCCACCCCCTCCTCCCTCAATTCCTCCCTGCCCCTTTCCAAGTCCACTGATTGGGGAAGACCTCCTTCCCTTTCATCTGATCCTGTTTTATCAGCTATCTTCAAGACTGGCTGCAAAGTCCTCCTCTGTGGCCTAGCAGGACTGCTCCTCCCTTAGGGGTGGGGAGGTCAAAGAGCTTGCCATTGAGTTCATGTCAAAATAGTCCCTGTTCCCCTTACTAGGGAAAACCAATTTAAACCAGGCTTTATAAATTTTTAAAATTTTTAATATTTTTTATTTTTTTTTTCTCATTTTGGGGTAAGGACTGGGCATTCCAATTTTTAAGTTCCCAGGTGATTTTGACATAGAGATTGATGAGCGAGCTCAGCTGGAGAGAGCTGAACAGAGGAAAAGGTGAAATGTCTGGCTTGTTCCATAAAATGCTGAGGGGAAGAAAGGCTTGATTGGAAGTATCAAAATATGAGAATCATGGGCTTGATCTTGATCTGAGCCCCCCAAACCACAGGAATTGAGAGCTGAGAGTTGTTTGCAGTGAAACGAGGCAGAGAAAGTACAAATTATAGTGGTATTATAATTACGATTTACACATTGAATTTTCTCAGTAGGCTCAGGGAAAGCACACAGACATTGGCAAAAAGTCTTACATTTCTATAGTTCCATAGGCTCAGGTTATGTTATTAAGGGAAACTTGGAATCCATCCATCCACTCAACCATGTCTCCAAGCTCCTTCAGTACCCACTCTTCACGTTGTGTTGGCCAAGTTGAGGCAGTGTTTGGCTCGGCTTTCACACAACCTATTACCTCCAAGATGGTTTCAAAGAAGGAAATGTCCTTGGGATGTGGATGTAGATGGTGGAAGCTATATCATCTGGGCCTGGGGTTGCAGGAGGTGGCTTTTCTGTTGAAGACCAAGTGAGTGATGAGTCATAGCCAGGTGTGTGTTTGTGCGTGTGCGCGCATGCCTGCGTGTGCTCTCAGGTGTGTTTCAGGCCTACCCATAGTTCTTAAGGCTGGAAAGAGTTTGTGTGTTAGTGGAATTGAAAGATGGCCAGAGCCTCTGGAGACCTGGGGTAGAAGAGACAACGATGGGCCTTTGGTGGTCCATCGGATCCTGCTGTGAAAGGTTTTGGTGGTCACTTTTGGGAGACAGACTTCCTATTAAATAAAATTATATTTTTATTCTTAATTATAGTGAAAAAACCCAATAAAATTTATTGCCATAACCATGTCTTTTCAAAAATATTTTTATTTTTTATATTAATTACAGTATATTCACTTTGTATCTCAGCTGTAGCCCCTTTCCTCATTCTTCCCCAGTCCCATCCTCTCTCATCTCCTCCTATGGCCCTCTCCAAGTCCACTGATAGGGGAGGTCCTTCTCCCCTTGCGTCTGACCCTAGCCTATCAAATCTCATCAGGATTGGCTGCATTGTCTTCCTCTGTGGCCTGGCTAGCTTGCTACCGCCTCAGCGGGAGGTGATCAAAGAGCCAGCCACTGAGTTTATGTCGTAGACAATCCCTGTTCCCATTACTATGTAACCCACTTGGAGACTGAGCTGCCATGGGCTACATCTGAGCAGGGGTTCTAGCTTATATCCATGAATGGTCCTTGGTTGGAGCATCAGTTTTAGAAAAGACCCCTGCACCCAGATTTTTTGGTTCTGTTGCTCTTCTTGTGGAGCTGCTGCTCCATCCATGTCTTTCTATCTCCCCCTTCTTTCATAAGATTCCCTCCACTCTGCCTAAAGTTTGGTTATGAGTCTCATCATCTGCTTTGATACCCTGCTGGGTAGAGTCTTTCAGAGGCCCTCTGTGTTGGGCTCTTGTCCTGTTTCCTGTTTTCTCCTTCTTCCAGTGTCCATCCCATTTGTCTTTTTTGAATGAGGATTGATCACCTTACCCAGGGTCCTCCTTATTGATTAGCTTTTTTAGGAATACAGATTTTAGTATGTTTATCCTATATTATATGTCTAATATCAACTTATAAATGAGTATTATACCATGTGTATCTTTCTGTTTCTGGGATACTACACTCAGGATGATCTTTTCTACATCCCACCATTTGCCTGCAAACTTCATGATTTCCTTATTTTTAACTGCTGAGTAGTATTCCATTGTGTAAAGGTACCATAATTTCTGTATCCCTCTGTTGATGGACATCTGGGTTGTTTCCAGGTTCTGGCTATTATGAATAAAGCTGCTACAAACATGGTTGAGCAAATGTCCTTGTTGTGTACTTGAGCATATTTTGGATATATGCCTAGGAGTGGTATAGCTGGATCTTGAGGAAGTGCTATTTCTAATTGTCTGAGAAAGACCAGACTGATTTCCAAAGTGTTTGTACAAGTTTACATTCCCACCAGCAGTGGAGGAGGGTTCCTTTTTCTCCACATCCTCTCGAGCATGTATTGTCACTTGAGTTTTTGTTTGTTTTTTTTTTTATTATAATCTTTTATTTATTTTTTATTAATTACACTTTATTCATTTTGTATCCCCCCATAAGCCCCTCCCTCCTCCCCTGCCGATCCCACCCTCCCTCCCCTTTCTGCATGCATGCCACTCCCCAAGTCCACTGATAGGGGAGGTTCTCCTCTCCTTTCTGATCTTAGTCTATCAGTTCTCATCAAAAGTGGCTGCATTGTCCTCTACTGTGGCCTGGTAAGGCTGCTCCCCCCCCAGGGGGAAGTGATCAAAGAGCAGGCCAATCAGATTATGTCAGAGGCAGTCCCTCTTCCCATTACTATGTAACCCACTTGGACACTGAACTGCCATGGGCTACACCTGTGCAGGGGTTCCAGGTCATCTCCACAAATAGTCCTTGGTTGGAGTATGAGTCTCTGGGAAGTTCCCTGTGTTCAAATTATCTTGTTCTGTTGCTCTGCTTGTGGAGTTCCCGTTCCCTCCAGCTCTTACTATTTCCCACTTCTTACATAAAATTCCATTCACTCTGCCCATCAGTTGGCCATCAGGCTCAGCATCTGCTTTGACAGTCTATACTGCAGAAGCTTTCAGAGGCCCTCTGTGGCAGGTTTCAAGGTTGTTTCCTGTTTTCTTCTGGCTTTCAGAGGCCCTCTGTAGCGGGTTCCGAGGTTGTTTCCTATTTTCGTTTTCTTCTGATGTCCATCCTCTTTGCCTTTCAGGATGGAGATTGAACATTTTAGTTAGGGTCCTCTCTTTTGCTTAGTTTGTTTAGATGTACAGCTTTTAGTGGGTTTATTCTATATTGTATGTTTATATGAGTGAGTATATACCGTGAGTGTCTTTTTGCTTCTGGGTCAATTCACTCAGGATGATCCTTTCCAGGTCCCACCATTTACCTGCAAATTTCATGATTTCCTTATTTTTCATTGCTGAGTAATACTCCATTGTATAGATGTACCACAGTTTCTGCATCCATTCTTCAGTTGAGGGGCATCTGGGTTGTTTCCAGCTTCTGGCTATTACAAATAAAGCTGCTACAAACATGGTTGAACAAATGTCCTTGTTGTGTACTTGCGCCTCTTTTGGGTATATGCCTAGGAGTGGTATGGCTGGATCTTGAGGAAGCGCTATTCCTAGTTGTCTGAGAAAGCGCCAGATTGATTTCCAGAGTGGTTGTACCAGTTTACATTCCCACCAGCAGTGGAGAAGCGTTCCCCTTTCTCCACAACCTCTCCAGCATGTGTTGTCCCTTGAGATTTTCATCTTGGCCATTCTGATGGGTGTAAGGTGAAATCTCAGGGTTGTTTTGATTTGCATTTCCCTAATGGCTAATGAGGTTGAGCATTTCTTTAAGTGCTTCTCTGCCATTCGATATTCCTCTGCAGAGAATTCTCTCTTTAGCTCTGTTCCCCATTTTTTAAGTGGATTACTTGGTTTGTTGCTTTTCAGCTTGTTTAGTTCTTTATATATATTGGATATGAGTCCTCTGTCAGATAGAGGGTTGGTGATGATTCTTTCCCAATCTGTAGGCAGTCGCTTTGTTTTGATGACAGTGTCCTTTGCTTTACAGAAGCTTTTCAATTTCATGAGGTCCCATTTATTGATTGTTGCTCTTAGAGCCTGTGCTGTTGGTGTTCTGTTCAGGAAGTTTTCTCCTGTACCAATGAGTTCTAGGGTATTCCCCACTTTTTTTTCTAGCCGATTTAATGTGTCTGGTTTTATGTTGAGGTCTTTGATCCACTTGGACTTCAGTTTTGTGCAGGGTGATAAGTATGGATCTATTTTCATTTTTCTACATGTAGACATCCAGTTAGACCAGCACCATTTGTTGAAGATGCTATCTTTTTTCCATTGTATGGTTTTGGCATCTTTGTCAAAAATCAGGTGTCCGTAAGTGTGTGGGCTTATTTCTGGGTCTTCTGTTCGATTCCATTGATCCACCATTCTGTTTCTATGCCAGTACCATGCAGTTTTTATAACTGTTGCTCTATAGTACAGCTTGAGATCAGGGATGGAGATACCTCCAGAAGATCTTTTATTGTAGAGGATTGTTTTAGCAATTCTCGGTTTCTTGTTATTCCATACAAAGTTGAGAATTTTTCTTTCCAGGTCTGTAAAGAATTGTGTTGGCAATTTGATGGGAATTGCATTAAATCTGTAGATTGCTTTTGGTAAGATGGCCATTTTTACTATGTTAATCCTGCCAAGCCATGAGCATGGGAGATCTTTCCATCTTCTCATATCTTCCTCTAATTCTTTCTTCAGAGACTTGAAATTTTTTTCATACAAGTCTTTGACTTCCTTGGTTAGGGTTACGCCAAGGTACTTTATGTCATTTGTGGCTATTGTGAATGGTGTTGTTTCTCTAATTTCTTTCTCAGCCCTTTTGTCTTTTGTATACAGGAGTGCTACTGATTTTTTTGAGTTAATTTTATATCCGGCCACTTTGCTGAAGGTGTTTACCAGCTGTAGGAGTTCCCTGGTAGAGTTTTTGGGGTCACTCATATATACTATCATATCATCTGCAAATAGTGATAATTTGACTTCTTCCTTTCCCATCTGTATCCCCTTGATCTCCTTCGACTGTCTTATTGCTCTAGCAAGGACTTCCAGCACTATGTTGAAGAGATATGGAGACAGTGGGCAGCCTTGTCTTGTCCCTGATTTCAGTGGGATTGCTTTAAGTTTCTCTCCGTTCAGTTTGATGTTGGCTATAGGCTTGCTGTATATCGCCTTTACTATGTTTAGATATGTGCCTTGTATCCCTGATCTCTCCAGTACTTTAAACATGAATGGATGTTGGATTTTGTCAAATGCTTTTTCAGCATCTAGGGAGATTATCATGTGGTTTTTTTCTTTCAGTTTGTTAATATGGTGGATCACATTGATGGATTTCCGTATATTGAACCACCCCTGCATACCTGGGATGAAGCCTACTTGGTCATAGTGGATAATATCTTTGATGTGTTCTTGGATCCGGTTTGCAAGTATTTTGTTAAGTATTTTTGCATCAATGTTCATAAGGGAGATTGGCCTGAAATTCTCTTTCTTTGTTGAGTCTTTGTGAGGTTTAGGTACCAAGGTGATTGTGGCTTCATAGAATGAGTTTGGTAATGTTCCTTCTGTTTCTATTTTGTGGAATAGTTTGAAGAGAATTGGAGTTAGCTCTTCTTTGAAGGTCTGGTAGAATTCTGCACTGAAGCCATCTGGTCCTGGGCTTTTTTTGGATGGGAGACTTTTGATGACTGCTTCTATTTCTTTGGGGGATATAGGACTATTTAGTTGATTTACCTGGTCCTGATTCAGCTTTGGTGAGTCAAATCGATCAAGAAAATTGTCCATTTCATTTAGATTTTCAAATTTTGTGGCATATAGACTTTTGAAGTAAGTCCTAATGATTGTTTGGATTTCCTCAGTGTCTGTAGTTATGTCCCCCTTTTCATTTCTGATTTTGTTGATTTGGGTGGTGTCTCTCTGCCTTTTAGTTAGCTTGGCTAAGGGTTTGTTTATCTTGTTGATTTTCTCAAAGAACCAGCTCTTGGTTTCATTGATTCTTTGAATTGTTTTATTTGTTTCTAATTGATTGATTTCAGCCCTGAGTTTGATTATTTCCAGCCGTCTACTCCTTTTAAGTTTTTGATCTTAGCTATTCTGATGGATGTAAGGTAAAATCTCAGGGTTGTTTTAATTTGCATCTCCCTGATGGCTAAGGATGTTGAACATTTCTTTAAGTGTTTTTCGGCCATTCTTTTAAATATTTTTAAAATTTCATTCGTGTGAGTTTATGTTTGCAAGCACATGCTTGTCACAGTGACCATGTAGAAGTTTGAATAATTTGTGAGAGTCAGTTGTCTCCTGACCATGTGGCATCCAGAAACTGAACTCAGGTCATTAGGCTTGATGACAAGCAGCCACCTTGCTGGACCTGGCACAGCCATTTTAAGTGTGCCATTCAGAAGTGTTGACTATATTATATATTGTAAAACAAAACAAAACAAAAAGATAAACAGAATTTTTTACTTTGCAAAACCATTGACTCTTAACTCTTCATTTTAGTGAGACTGAATTATCCCATAGGCACTGGGACCACTGGAGCAAGGGGAACTGTGTGCCATCATAGAATGACACAGTTATGTCCTATGTGCGTGAGTCCAGGGTAGGTATTGTGGCCCATTTTGTGTTGATATAAAAACATCTGATACTGAGCATTTTATGAAGAAAGGAGGATTTTATTTAGGTCACATTCTTGGAGGTTCATGACCTTCGTGCTCCTCGGCTTCCTGTGACTGATTTGTCAGGGGTGTATTAGAGAGAAACAGGCTTCATGTTGAGAGTGGAGGGGAGACAGGAGGGGTCCAGGCTTGCTCCAGGCTTCACTCACAGGGCTGAAATCACTCCCGAGAGACCTAACTTGTTCCACAGAACTAGCATTGATGCATCCACAAAGGTAGCCAGGTTTCAGTTACCTTCCAGGTCTCACCTCTTCAGGACCTGTCAGTTTTCAGAGCTGTTATGTTAGGGACCTTGCTTCAACATGAATTTTATTGGGAAAACCTTTGTAAAACACATCAGAGGGCTGCAGCCGACCCAGGCAGGAGAGTAAGGAGTGAGTGGGCATCTTCACACCTCAAATTAGTGTTGATGAAGCCTCTGCTCCTTCCTTGTTCAACACTGGCCTCGGACTGGCTTAGCACAACATTTTATGAGAGTGAGAGGATTCATCACTGTGTGAAGTTAGGTTGTGTCTACTCCGAACATCTGTTATCATGGAAGCACAGATGAGGAAGGCAGTGCCTTCAAGGGTGGGAGGGGCTCTCATCTGACAGCATGAGCTGCAGGCTTCTGTGGAAAGGACAGGGACCCAGAGGTTGGTGGGTAGTGGTTGGCAAGGTTTCCTAGAAATTGGCTTTACTTGTGTATTTCAAGCTAGCCTCAGTATTGTTTTTGATGTTTCATTTATACAGAAAATCCTCAGCAGCTATCCTGACCCACTTGTATGCACAGAGGACAGGCCTAAACTGAGAGAAACTCCTGTAATCTGTTCCCAGTCTCTCATTCCAAAGTGTGTTGTAGAAACCCATATCTTTCAGTCTTTGAGTGACCAAATGGATGATGATGATGATGATGATGATGATGATCTTGTGTGTGTGTTCACATTGAAAGAAGGCCTTATATTCTTATTTATATTAGGAGAGTCTAATACACTGTTGTGTATTCCATTATCCTGGGTTTTGGTTGGACACAAAGAATATGACAGGTGTCCTACCCTTGAGGAGTCCTTTTCTAAGTGTGACAAAGAGAGTACTAGGAATTCATTCATCTATCCATCCATCCATCCATCCATCCATCCATCCATCCTTAACAAATATCAATTAGTTATCTATGGTTTAGGCACTGTTCTGGGTATTAGCAATACAGCAGAGAAAAGAAAGTTCCTATCTACAACTCTACATGAACTACATTCCTGAAGAGGTAGCCAAGAATATTAAGTGTCGTAAAGAAATAGTAATCTCATGGATGTTATTATGGAGATAAAAATCAACACACACACACACACACACACACACACACACACACACAGAGAGAGAGAGAGAGAGAGAGAGAGAGAGAGAGAGAGAAGGGGGAATGAGAATGACTAGATGGCTTAGGGAGTTGCCTTTAAATGTGATGTTGGAGACAATGGCTAAAGGAAGGAACCAGATGTGCAGAGATGTTTGCCTTCAGTCTTATTGATGGCTATACTAGGCAATGTCCTAAGTCTTTTACATCTGTTATCTCACTTCCAAAAGGGAGATGTAATATAAGCCACATTTTATATGAGGGAAAACTGAGGCATAGAGAAGTAAATAAAGGAATCAGTTGATCAATGCCAAATGTTTAGGCACTGGCAAAGCCAGTTACTTTGTTCCAGAACCCACTCTCTTGGAACATGTGGGAAAAGTACCTCATATCCAGTGAACTTTGAAAGGCATACAGATGTCCCAGGATGGTGGCTATTATAGAAGATTCCAGAATAGCTTGGCCAGGGGTAGATCATGTGAGATCATTTAAGTCAGGACAAAGAATAAAGGTTTTATTCAGATTGCAGCAAGCAGTGTTATAGGCAGAATAATAACCTGCCCTCAGCAAGACATCATATCATAATCTCCATAACCCAGGGCTGTGTTATAGGACTCTGAAGAGGCAATTAAGGAGTTAGAAGAAGGTATACTATACTAGATAATCCAGAAAGCACAGTATAGTAAGAGGGAGGTCTTATGAGATGGAAATAGGAAGTCAGAGAGAGATGAGATGAGGCAGATGCAGAGAGGGACCATTAGAGGCTGTGCTGCTGAAGACAGGGGAAGGAGACCCAAGCCAAAGAAAGCTGGAAAGCACTCAGAAATAGATTTCCCCAGAGATTCCAGAGTGATAGCTACACTATCTAATCAGTTACTTTTCTTGCTATCAACCTAAGGGAAGAAGGGATTATTTTGGCTCACCATTTGCAAAGATGCATTCCACCATGGATGGCATGGCGTGGCAGAGTTCCTGACAGCTGGGGTATGTGTCTGCAACTCCTCACATCTAAATGGACCTAAGGAAGCAGAAAGCAGACAGAGAGCATGCTGGGCTGTAAAACCTCAAGGCCCTCCTTCAGGGACACATTTCATCCATTTAGGCTCCATGTCCTAAATGTTCTGTACCCTCAAACAGTACTAGTCATTTGAAGACCAAATGTTTGAACACTTATGGCAGGGCAGGGTAGGGGGAACCTCACATTCCAATGACAGTGTTATCTGAACATTGGCTTTGTCTCTTAAGCTCACCAGCCTCACAGAACTTTGAGATTAAACAAGCATGTCCCTTTAAGCCAGTGTTTCAGTGGTTTATTAGAGCAACTTCAGGAAGCTGCTACATCCAGCTCTTTGAGGGTTTGAAATGAGGGCTGAAGTGATTATAAAGTATGGATCTCCTGGATTCTCTGGCATCCATGTGAGAAAGTAAGGAGATGAGCAAGAATTAATAGAGGAAGGAGAAACTAGGAGAGAGGATGGAAGAAAGGTCAAAAGGGAGGATGCTGGTGGTGGATAGCTGATACCCAGCAGGTCCAGAGAGTCAAGAGTCATCGTAGCAACTGAGGTGGAACCCAGGATTCACTGATGGATGGGGCTTTTTGAGGCATTATGATTAGTGACCAGGAAAAGCAGGATGTAGGAACTTCAAGATGGCCCAGCCATGGAAGGAAACCAGAGAAGTGAGATGAGGACAATTCTGGGCAGGTTGTGAGAGACACCTAAAAGTCAGGTTGCCACCTGGCCACTGGTTTGTCACGGTGTCAGTGGCATGATGTGTCCATTCAGCTAAATGTATTGTCTAGATGTGTCTTTTCAGGCCAAGCCTGGAGCCTACAGAGCCTGGCACAGATAACTGGGAGCACAGACTCCTGTGTAGGTGAACAAATGACTGAGCTTAGGAGTTTAAAAGGAAAGTCATCCTCAGTTGGTGTTTCAGAACCTAGGGTCATTAGAGAAGCTTGATTGGACCTCAAAATAGGTGGGAGTTGGACAGGGGATGGCTAGAATTCCAAGTGGGGGAGAGTTGTAATATATGCATGGAGACTAAGTACTTCAGACACTTTCGTCTCTTCCTCAGAGCTTCCTGTGGTCCAATTGTGGATATGGAAGAACAAAATAACTACCTTTCTCAGTGTGGTTCGTAGGGAGCAGAAAGAAATGCCTGCTGTTAGAGTCAGATCACATACAAGTAGAGACAATACCCCAGGGATCTAGCTGACAGCCTTTGAAATGAAGTAGAAAATTGAAGGGGAGAAGTCCACTGAATTCGGACACTCAGGACAGGCATGAGGTCTGTTGTTTACAACAGTGATAAAAAACCAATCTTTGCTCCAATCTATAGTATTCATTCATTTATTTAGAAAATGCTTCAGCAAACAGGGCATGTAGTTTTAGCTCATGGTTGTGACTCTTGTTTAATAGGGTGGAGGTGGGACATTGGCTAAAGAAGATCCTGCACCGTAGCCACTGGCTTTGATCTCAAGAAGCAAATGACATATGAATAGTTCATTTTAAGGGTGACACTAGTGTTTACTGCAGTTGGAATAAGATCCAACAGCAAAAAGAAACACCCACTGCCCGCTTTCTGGAGAAATGCCCACATTTCTTGGAGCTCCTCTTGGAAGCCTGGGGTATCAGGTGGCCTATCCTGTTAGCTCACCCAGGGTTAAAAGGCCAGTGATGCATGCTTTCCCCAGGGAATCTGAAAACACAGACCCCCTGTGGTCAACACACATAGATGAATAGTGAAGAGGACCGCCCCTGCTGTGAGTCCGGAATTCATTAGCTAACAAAGCGTGTAATTAGATTAATACTTGGGGACCAACAGCTGATGGTGCACTTTTTAGAACAGTGGAGATAAGAGCTGAAATCAAGCATTTCCTGGATGAGTTCCATTACTGCCCCTGTCACAGATGAAACTTGTGCCTGTTTTATGGATAACTGGACAAAAGGAGTGGGTAGCTTCCATTTATAATCTTGCTAAGGACTTGAATGCACTAGTTACCCTGACTAATTAGAACCTTGTGTGTAGGTATTAAAACACCACACGACATCCCATAAATAATTTCAATTTCTACGTTATTAAAATGTTTAGGAGTATTGGAGGAGACAAAGTTGCTAACTCTTCTGACTGGATAATTACACAGTGTATATACGCATGTAATTATTACTACATGTTATCCTTTGAGCACCGAAATATGAGGCTGTGCCTGAGGTGACACCATCGCTTGGTGGCTGCTGAGCTTGTGTGGGTTTTATGTTGCTTCATGATTCTTTACATTGTGGAAAGGTTCTTTGGCTCCCTTACTGTTGCAAGGGGAGAGATCTCTTCAAGGCCCAGGTTTGCCTGACTAGAACAGGCTAGTTTTCTCATGAAGGACTCTGTCTATCTTCTCCTCCCTTTCTCCTTTAGCTAACTGAGAGAGTGTTCCTTCCTTCTCCGGGAGCAGTCCCACCCCCAGAAGGAGTCACACCCTCTCCTCAGACTTCAGCAGAGTTGACTTCTCACTCCTCAACCCTTCCTTGACTTTTCTTTCCTTCTTATCTGTCAAGGGCAGCACTGCCCTGTTGGTCCTGGAATAACAAATTTGTGTAGTTTCTGAGGTGATATGCTGCTTTGGCCACTGAAGTCATTTTTTCTGTCTCCCTGACAGTTTGTTAATTACTATGACTTTGGTCATTGCATCCTTTGTTGAAGTTGGACCAATTTCCCAGGGGTGGAAAGTCAGACATTCATCCAGTAAAGCAACAGAATTACTTGTGTGTGTAAGGCAGTTTCATCCGGAGTATCTGTCTGTGGTTTGACACCTTGCTTTACAGGCTGTGAACTTTTGAGAGTGCTCTCTGGTTCAATGACAGGGGCATCAGGAGTCTTGGTAGAAAGTTAAGTGATGAAGAGCCCCTGAGTTGAACCCATGCTTAGAGTTGCTTGTATAGCACCGAGAGGGGACTTGGGTTGTATTTTGAAGCTTGGCCAGAAAATCATCGGCTCTGTCTTTTATTAGTCAGACACAAGCATCTCTCTCAGGGCTCAGCTTTCTGCTTGTGTGTGTCACAACTGTCTTCTTGCCCCAGAGTCTAACCTCTAAAATAGAAGCTCTTCACCCTAGTAATTTTCAAGCCTCTAATTTAATGAAAACTCATTAAACCGAAACAATAATTAAAATGAGACATCATCTCTGTAGGAGGGTTGCATATTAAAATCACCCTGAATTTTAATACAGGCATATTTTTTTATTCTTGAAAAACAGCATTCGAAGCAACATGTAAAAATGATTTATAATGAACAATCATGGGTTGGAGAGCTTGGCTATTGAACACGAAGCCCCACTGTTTGATATTGACAGTAAGGAGATGTAGTAAGGTGAAGGCCAATGCAGTGTTTTCTTTTTTTTTTAAAAGAGTCTCTTTCATGCCTGAAATTAGGACTGTGTAAAAAGAGGATTAATTATAATTAGGTCAACCACTGATCCAAACTTCTAATGCAAACTCAAGGCTGCACTCAGTACACAGGGTAGCTGAGGCTCTTGGAGGAAGCTGATGCTGGCATGGGTGTGGGATGGGATTTAACGACTTGCAGGGATCTGGGGTTAGGGCAGATAGGTACAGAAAGAAAGAACTGCTGATTCAAGCAGCACACACAGCTCTGCTGCTAGCTAGAGACAGGTTGCTTAAGTCCCTTATTTCTTCTCGTCAGGCATATGTTCACTTTAAAGTGAGTCTCTCATTGCTCATGCAGTGGGTTTTTTACAAACATGGAATGTGTTGTGTATACAGACACTTGGAAAATTGTCCTGCTCAGAGCAAAGTGTGTGACTTTCCAGTTCTCCTGTGCAGACATCTCAGAAACCTCCTCAGGGATGGCACAGCCTGTGGACACATTCTTTCATTTATTTGTGACAGAACAGAAAGGCCACTAAGGATGGAGGAAGGAAGTTGAGCCATCCACAGTGTGTGCAGGGCAGAGCAGGGAGCCAGACCTTGGCACGTCTGAGAAGATGGCAGTGGTTTTTTGAGGTTGGCCTTCAGTGGGTCAGAGTTTCAGCTCTACCTCCTCCTTTACACAGTGCCTACTCCTGTCTTCCCTGCTTACCTCACGCGTGGAATGACACAGAAGCGCTGACATCACGGGGCTTCTTTGAAAATTACAATAACTATTTAAAATCCTGGCTAAGGAGCTAAAAGTAAAAATTCGGAACCGTCTGGCTGTTGGGTGGCTGGACCTAGATTGCAATGGCGAGAAATTCCGTCAGCTCTTCCCTCTTCTTGTAAGCAGGTGAGAGTCTGTCAAACCTGCTGCAAGCCATAGCCAGCAGTACTGTCCACCTGCCTGCTCCTCCGCCGCCGGCCTGCAGCCATACCTCGCCTTCAGCCCTTCAGCGTGGCTTTGCTTCAGCTCACTGCTTGTGCCCGTGGTTTGGGACTCCACACATCCTCCAGCATCTGGGCCCTGAGCCCAGGTTCCAAACACTGTGTGCTTTTGTCGGGGAGACACTATCTAAAGGATTAAAATGCACCACTCGGTTTACTTGTCCCAGTTGTAGCCTCTCCCTGGGGTGCGTGCAGTTCACTCTACCCTGGGCCCCGCGCAGTCTGCTGTATAGAGCGGTTAACTGGCCCAAGGCCATGCTCCTGGTAGACAAACCTGGTCACAGCAGGGCCGGGAGGGTCACAGCAGGCCTGGACTTCCTGCTGCTCAGGAGGCTAACGCACGCAGGAGAAGCATAAGCTCAAGGGGTGCCCACGGCATTCATGAAAAGCCTGGAATGAAAAAGCAAACAAAAACAAACAAAAAACAGGAAGAGCAGTGCTGCAGTGATAGATTGTCTGCTTAGGCTGTGTGCTGCCCTGGGTTTAGTCCCCGCTATCAACCAGAGCACACACAACACACACACACACCCAAACACATAAAACACACACACACCACAATATACTCCACACACCACACAATATACTCCACACACACCACATACACCACACACACAAACACCACACACACACAAATACTACACATACACCCTAACCCACACACCACAGACACACACACACACACACTACATACACCACACATATATACCAGACACACATACCACACCACACCAAATACGCATAAAACATACACACACATCAAACATACACACCTCACACAACCCACATGCTCGCACAACATAAACACATAATACATACTTATACGCAGACCACACACACACATCAGACACACATATACCACATACACACATCACTCATACAAACACACATGCATACCACACAGATTCATACAAAACATACACACATCACGCTTATACATCACAACATACACCGCAGACCACACTCAGATTCACATACCACACACACACCACATACCCACATATACACAAACATATCACGCACACCACATACACACATCACACAGCCACTCACATACATACCATACACATACATATTACACATACACCACATTCTCTCTCTCTCTCACACACACACACTCACATACCACACGTACCCCCCCCCACATATACCACGCACACCACCCCACCCCACACCCTGGGGAGAGGCCCAGCAGACCACTGGTTTAGCTCCCGAGCTGTTAGCCCCTATTTCATGCTGCCCCCGAAAGCCTACAGCCTATGAGATACATGTTAGTGCACTCACTCTGGTGTAGAAGAGCGCTCAGTGGAGGTGTTTAAAGGGAGAACAGGAGAGTGAATGGATGCACGGGTGGGCCCTTCACAAAGCTGAGGGATGAAGGTGCCTTTCTCTCCTTTAAAGAATGCAGACAGCAAGCCTTGCAGGGGACGCCATTCTTGCTCAGCCAGCATCTCCTGGGCATGGAGCTGCATGTTCCATACAGGGGGCATACCTGCTTGGCACTTGGGCTCTTGACAGAACAGATTAAAACCATGTTTGAGGGAGTTAACGGCAAGTTACTGCTATCTTCCTCAATTATCTTGGAGGCAGACGTGGCATGGGGTCTGGGTGCCAAGGGCTGAGTGCCCTAGTTTAGTTCAAAAGTCCTCCCAGGCTGACTAGTCCTTTCCTTTAAGGAGAGGAGGGTCTTCACAGAGAGCAAGCCCTGGCTGAGCTTGGGTGGAGCACCTGCTGTCATGACTTGAGGAAGCTCCTCATGACTGTGATGGACAGCAGGGGTTTCGGTGCTTTTTATTTTTCTTCTTTCATAGCTTCCCTTCTTGGTTTTCTCTTTTTATTTAATGTGCTTTTATATTCCAGAAAAGATGTGCCTTTTTTTTCTTATAAGAACTTCCCGGGAAGATGCAGCAATTCAGACGCATGGAAAGAAGAAACAGTTTACCCATCCGTTGCAATGACTAATGTACTGAAGACCATGCTGCTGTCTGTGTGAATAACCAAATAGGCTCTGTGTACACTGGAGTTCACGCTGAGAATATGATTATGTAACATATGCAGCGCCAGCCAAGTGTTCTCACACTAACGAACATCCTCATCTCTCAGGGGTTTTGAGAAAGGGCCTCACCATGACTCAACTTAGGCCGGCTTTGATCTTGCTATGTAGCGTAGCTGGCTTCAAGCTTGTACAGTCGTCCTGTCTCCACTTAAAGTGCTGGGAATATGTGTGCTTCACCACACCTGGACCATTTTGGCAACTGTTGGACAGTGTTGGTTAGACATTTCCTTCACTGTCCCCTCATCTCAGTGTCATTATGATATTTTCATGTGTCTATACCATAATTTAACTATTTATTCCCTAATGTTAGATAGCTTTTGGTTAAATAATAAAGTCTTAGTCATGTTTAGAAATCTTGTATCCCTCTCCTGTGTGTTTTCCTGTCTTGGGGTCAGGTAGGCAGAATATTTACTCCCTTCTGAGTCCAGGAGGGGTAATGGGGATGAAAGGATTGAGGCAGTATGCAGAGGCAGTCTATAAAGTTAGGTAATGTCCTGTGCTGAGGTTGGACTGTTTTGATTTTTCTTAGCAGTATCATCAAGAGTGTAGGAGAGTTCAGCTGTCTCTGGAATTACGGGGGCACAGGGATGTCTTTTGATTGAGTCAAATGGTAATTACACAAATTGATTAGTACCATGTGTCATAGGGTTCCCTCGGCTCCCTTCCCTAGTGGAAGAGTTGGGCTGTTCATCCAGATTTACTGTTCCTTAGGCAGCTTGCTATAGGAGTGCACGTTGTCTCAGCAGATTGGGGTTATATGCAGCGCTGCTCACCTGCTTTCTTATGTTTTACTTGAGAGTTTGCAGACCAGATCCCCTTTATTAATCAAGTGATTGGATCTCTTCCAGGTGTGTGCCAGGCACTGTAGTAGGCGTGGGGAACACATTGGTATACAGTTTCCCGTGGGATCTACAGTCGAACGAGCAAAATTATATTTAATAAGTTCATCACATGCAAAGATGATTGCACACGCAGGGCTGGTGGTTGTGGTGAGTGCAGTGAGGACAGAATACAGAGATTCAGCTGGCCTGAACCTCTTGAAAAGGTGCTGCTGATGGGAGCATCAGTGTGGGGGTGCTGTGCCCTGGAGGAAGGGCAGTAGGGCTCTGATACAGGGGCAGTGGTGGAGGGGGAGAGGGGTGACAGGTAGCAGGTGAACACCAGCCAGGAGGCATGATGCTCGCTGCTGCTGATCACTGTGCTGGTTACTCGTATGCCTTGAGCTCGGGCAAGCCAGGGTATGTCTTTGTGACTCTTTACCTCCTGGCATTTGCCTCATAAGGGGTTCTTACCTCATTCACTCAGCGTTTCTGGGTGGATCCAGAGTGCTCAGCTGTGGGGACTTGTCTCTTTCCATAGACATAGCTGCCAAGGCCACAAGATGACAAATAGCAGATGTTTCAGGGTTAGAAATGTGTTCTGTAGGAGAAGCGGGCTTGGAATCTTTGTTCAATGGCCTCCTAGCCCAGCCTCTTTGATAACATTATTTAAATTCTGCAGGTCTAGTTTTTAAATCAATCAATCAATCAATCAATCAATCAATCAATCAATCAATCTTTAAAGCATCTTGACTGAAGCTTCCTCTCCTTCCTCTCCTCCCAGCTTCTCCCCCACCATCCACTCCTCCTCTGTTTCTCTTTAGAAAAGGGCAGGCCTCCGGTGGAGACTGACCAGCTTTGGCATATCAAGTTGCTGTAAGACTAGGTGCTTCCTCTCCTATTAAAGTGAGAGGAGGCACCTCAGTAGGAGAAGAGAGTCCTAAAGGCAGTTTTATTTTATTTTAACAATTCATTAGGCTTAAGTTTATGTGTATGAATGTATCTCTCTCTCTCTCTCTCTCTCTCTCTCTCTCTCTCTCTCTCTCTCTGTATGTGCCTACAGTGCCAGGAGAAGGCATCTGCTCTCCATCCCCACTCTTCTTGCCCATGTTCAGCAATTTCATCTTGTTTATTTGGTTTCTTGAACATATTTCACAGATTTCCAAGTTGATGTCTGTGTTTCGCACTTCTTATAGACTTGATCCTGCACGTGTACTTTTCCTGTAGCTGGAATATTCTCAAGGAACACTGTGAACACGCATCAAAGTGGTAGAAGGTGGCAGCACAGCCTTTGGAACAGGGGCTCAGGAATTCATTTTCACTCACTGCTCTTTCAACTCTGGGAAGAAGTCAGCTTCTGTAGGGAGGTGACGCACCAGTGTTTGAGAAAGTGAAAACTTTTTATATTAATTTGGAAGCTGAACAAAGAAGAGCAATTATAGAACCTGGGTATTTCATAGATGGAGAAATACCCTCTTTTTCTATATGTCTAGGGCAAGAGAAATCGATTAACATCAATGAAAAGACGTTGAAGCTAAGGCAGGCATCATCCCTTGATCTTCGGCTGTTAGTTGTGGGGTTCAAAGAGGAGAAAGAAGTGTTGTCTAGGGCCACCCGGATAGCTATCTGTGGGACTCAGAGGGGCTCAGTGATGTGGTCTGTACCCTGGTGCCCTGGCATCTGCAGTGTGTATGGGAAGTGGGGTAGCACTTGTGTGTTCTTTCAGTTCTGGCAGGTGCTTACTTGAGAGTCACGAGACTTCACCTGATGTCTGCAGGTATCCAGTGGACATTTCTCACATTTCCCTTTGGTAGGTGCTGGTAGGGTCTTTAAAAAAAAAATTTCAATATGCCAATCATTTATAAAGGGATTTGTGAAAGCTAGGATGCAAATATGTCTAACCTTTAAGGTTGGGTGTGTGAGGAAAGACTGGTAAAGCCAGTTCTGACTACCCAGGGGTTATCCAGGGGTCTGGCTCCAAATACCATTTTCTTAAACCAGATACCCACTGTCAATTTACCTTCTGGTTTTGCATATTTTCTGAGTGCAATATACATAGTTATTTAAATTAAAATATGTACAAGTAAGAAAAAATAAATGAAATGATCAGTATGTCTAAATTGGATGCCTTCTTTGTGTCAGGCACAAAGAATGGGGGTCAGATCATGAATAAAAAGATAAACCTTCAATCAAGAAGCCTCCAGCCTATCAGAGAGAGAAAGTAAATAACACACAGACTGGTGGTTACATGAGGAGATAATGAACTGATCACAGTCTGTGTGTGATGACCAGTCACATGGGGGAAATTCCAGAGTGGTAGGAAGAGGATCATCCTAGAGAGCCCTCATTGAACAGTGGCTTTGAGAGATCAAAGAGGAGGGTCCAGGCATATCCAGAGCTCCCTGGGAAGAGTGAAGAGTCACTTAGATGTGAGGCAAGTGTGAATTCTTCTAGCAAATGAAGAGGGGTGAATGAGATACGGTAGAGAGGTGCATCAGATCAGATCACCGGCATCATAATGGAACTGGATTTTGTCCTATGGGCTGTTAGAAGTCTCTGCAGAATTTTAGCAGGAGGTTATTTATCCAGATGTGTGTTTTAAAAAGAGCATTTGACTGTGGTGTGTAAGATGGGGAGAAGAAGGAAGCATGGAAATGGAGAGACTAGTTTGGGGTCAACTGAGAATGTCTTGAGAGACTATGGGAGTGACCTATACATGATTTTGTAAGAAGGAAGTTGGGGAGGGGTAGATAAATTTCAGATATGGAAATCACATGGCCTGCTCTTGGATTGGACATGGAGGCAGATAAAGTGGATGAAATAAGGACAGCTCCTGGTGTTTGGTGTGAGGAACCGTGTGTCACATTTACTAAGACTGAACTAACTATAGGAGTCTGAGACATTGACTGGATGTCCAGATGGACACAGTGAGTGGGGAATTCTGTATGTGAATCTGTTGCTTAAGAAAAAACTTTTGGCTGCTAATTTTAATATGGAGGCCTTTGACCAGGGGCCACATACCCAAGGGCAAGGCAGAGGGAAGTGAGCGGACTCATAGCTGGTGTGACAGTGCAGTGTGAGTGCTCCCATTACAGAGCAGGCAGTGCTGGCTGACCACAGCCCTCTTCCCGTGGGCCCACTCTTGGCATCTGGAAGGGGTTCTCCAGGCAGCTACTTCCAACCTTATGACTTCTCCTGAATGAATAAAAAGGACAGAAAAAACAGACAAACTCATCTCAGAAATTTTTTTTTTTGGCAATAAATCTAGATGAAGAAGAATTTTGTTTAGTACTAATGATAAATAAAATTTGGCTAATATTCTCTAGTTTGCAAGATAAATAAATAAATGGGTACCATGTTTAATAAAAGTTGAAGATATCTCAAATTCAGGTGTGATTTTGTAGAAGACACTGAGGCATTTTTTTCCATTTTAAGACTTACTTACTTTATGTGTATGGGTGTTTTGCCTACATGACATCTGTGCACTATGTGAACACAGTGCGTATGGAAGCTGGAAGGGGGCCTGGGATCCCCTGGAATTGGCCTACAGATGGTTGTTAGTGCCATGTGGATACTTGGAATTGAAGCCAACTCCTCTATAAGAACAATGGATACCTTAACCATTGAGCTATCCTGTCTAGACCCCATAGAAGCATTCTTTAAGTGGCCAAACAGCTTTTGATGCTCACTCACCCTCCTCCAGAATCTCATTCCCAGATTTGGTCCTTTGGTGGCTAGTTCTGATGCTGGGAGATGAGTGTGAAATGATGATCTAACACGTAGAAGGTTGTGATGAGGATGCCTCTGCCTCAGTGTGCTGATGTTGGAGACAGAGGCTCCTAGGCAGAAGCAGGACTAAAAGGCTTCATTCACCTCTAGGCATGTACAGTGCTCTTAAACTTAATGAATATTTCATAATGTCATCCATCTCATGTTTACAGAGTTATTCCAAGCACACTTATAGATTGCTAGTGTGTACTGTCTTTATTCTTTAAGCAAAGGTGGAGTTGTCTGTGGTGGGTTTCTGCTAGGTACCAGGCAAGGACAGGGCTTCTGGATTCATGTTGGGGAGGAGGAAGCTGAGTCCATGAGGAATATAGAATTTGAGGATTATTAGTTAATCTTGGGTCCTACCAGGTCTGAGATTCTCTGACTCTCAGTACCCCACATTCCTAACAACCTCCAACCTTATTTATAGAGACTCTTATCAATTTTTTCAGAAGGCTAAATTGCTCATTATTCCATCAAAATTTATGTCAGAAAACCACTGTCTGGCCTATTCTGACTTGTCAAAGTGACAAGTGGACACAGTGACAGAGATAGCATTTGCAGGGTTTTTGTTGAATGAACGTAGCTATGTGGGATGATGAATGTTGCCAGAAAATGGAAGCAATTGAGAGAAGAGGAGGGAAAAAAGCAATCTGGGCTTTTAAATGCCTCACTTGTAACTTGACCCTCTTTTCTTGCCCTTCCCATGCTCCTGTTTTCTGGACCTCTCCTCTTCACTCACACTCGGCTTCTCCTGTGCCTCCTTCTTGACCCTTAGATGTACAGAGAGAGATCCACTCGGCCCCTCATGTAAGTGAGAAGCTGATCCAGTTGTTCCGGAATAAGAGCGAGTTCACCTTCTTGGCCACGGTGCAGCAGAAGCCTTCCACCTCAGGGGTGATACTGTCCATCCGAGAGCTGGAACACAGGTGGGAAACCCTTTCTTATGTTGATTGATTAAGTTATTTTTTGAGAGGGAGGGTTTTATTATATACCCTTGGTTGATTTGAAACTTACTATATAGACTGCACTAGCTGTGAATTTTTGATGATCCTCCTGCCTCTGACTCCTGTTCTGAAAATTCAGGTGTGTGTCACCATTCCTGGTTAAAGAAGGCTCTTCATACTTTCAAAGGTCTATTTAGATTGAAAGGACTAGATACGATGCCTTGGGGTCTGGAGCTGGGGCATGCATGGAACCCTTGAGCCACCAGAGGCCTAGTGTCTGTTGAAAACATTACTGTTAGAATGTACTTTGCAGCGAGAATTCACTTTGGGCAAAATGAATGTGAACTCATTTTTCAAAGACCGCTCTTGAGTCTTTCTTTTAATTTCCTTTATTTGTACAAAACCACATCCTACATAGCATATTCAGGTCATCAAACACATTAATCACTTGTATTTAGCAACTTTCTGTAGGCCTCCCTTGCGTGTTTCCATGGAAACTGAACTTGACGTCAGGATGTTAAGCTGACTATCTGAGGCTCAGAGGAGCCAGTAAGGAGCATGGACAGGTTGCTCTGTGGATGCAGTGTGAGGAGCTTGTCTTGAAGGAATAAAGGTAACCAGGGCCAGTCTTATTTAGGGCTGTGCTAGCCAAAGAAGGTCTCAGAGAACATGATGCTCATATAAAGAGAAAAAGCGAATGTGGTGAGATAGCTCAGTGTGCACCTGCCCTCAGGCCTGACAACTTCAGTTTGATTTCTGGACCCACACGGCAGAAAGAGAGAACCAGCTCGTGCAAGCTGTTATCTGATTTCTGCATGTGTGCTGTGGCAGGCATGTACCCAGGCACCTGCACTCATGACATGTGTTACACACAGAATAAATCACCCCTGTCATTTGTTGAGCTCATGATTGCTTTGGCTATTTGGAGTCTTGTGGTTTCATATATATATATATATATTCATACACACACACACACACACACACACACACACACATACACATACATCTTAAGAATTTTTTTCCTATTCCTCTGAAGAATGAGATTGGGATTGCAACGAACCTATAAATAGCTTTTGGGAGAAAGGTCATTTCTACTACAATATTAATTCTATCAATCCATGAGCATGGGATATTTTTCCATTTTCTGGTCTCTTTATCTCTTTCCTCAGAGGTTTAAAGTTTTTATTATATAGGTCTTTCATCTCCTTGGCTAGGTTTATTCCTCAATATTTTATTTTCTTTGAAGTTATTGTGAATGGGAGTTTGTCCATGATCTCTTTCTCAGCGTGTTTGTTGTTGGTATATGGAAAAGCTATTGATTTTCGTAAGTTGATTCTATAGCCTGGCCATCTTGCAGCAGGCATCTTTGACCTCTTTGTGTTTCCTCTTCCATGATGCTTCTTTGAGCCTTCAGTTGTAGGGCTTGTGTTGCAGATGTATCACCCAGGGACAGGAACTCTATAGTCAATTGTTCTCTGTATTTTGACTGATTGTGTGTGTATGTGTGTGTTTCTGTAAAATTCTCCATCTGCTGCAAAATGAAGCTTCTCTGATGTAAAGACAGAGCTATACTTACTAGGCAAAGCTGCTTCTCAAGCCGTGTGTCAGGAGCTAGGTGTGAGGGGATGGTTGGGCTGTTTTTATTCTTAAGTTTATGCATGTATGTGTATCTGAGTGTGGGGTTTGTGCATGTATGTGTATTACATGCCTGGCCAATAGAGTGTATTGGATCCCCTGGAACTGGAGTTACAGTTTGAAGCACCTGACATGAGTGCTGGGAGCTGAAGTTGGGTTCTTTGCAAGAGCAGCTGATCCATCTCTCTAGTTCACCAGTTGGTCTGTCTGTTTTTAATGGTTAAGTTTGTTCTCAGCCTCGAGGTTTGCAGTATACTCTGATTCATGGGAATCATGGGTGAATTTTGTCAACGTTATGAGCAATAGCTAGGTCCATGTAAGGTAACTTGTGTTTCTGTGAGAAATATGGGTAATTCCAAGGTGCACTATATCCTGAAATTGGGGTGTCAAACCATGTCTCAGCTTCCTGAGCAGGGAAAGGCTGAATTCTTTCTTGCTCCTCTCTGACTTTATGGGGCAGGAAGGTGAGGGGCTCCATGGTAGCAGGCAGAAGAAACAAATGCCTACGAGTGGATACATATCTTCAGCTGCTTGTCACAAACACAGAGGAGAGCTTCCCAAAGCAGGCAAGAAGGATGTGGGCTGGGAGTTTCAGAGCTGGTCTGACAGGGGCTGGTGTCCCAGCTTTGTGATATCTGCCATCTTGTACCTTGAGTGCAGTTTCCTTGTCCATAAGATGCAGACAAGAATCTAATTAGTGTAGTTGCTCTAGAACCACAAAGGACAATACATGTGTTGTCATTCTCCAACAGGAAATCTTTCCTTTCCTTAAGCTCTAGCTGCTTGGTTTTTCTTTCGGATTAAAATGTCTGTGTTTTAGGAAAGGTGTTAAATAGCGTGCGCTGAGGCAGGGCTTCAGCGCCGCCTTTCTTCTCCTATGTCCATAGCAGACCCCTAACGAGCTGACAGTTCCCGAGCTGAGAGGCTGCCTCTCGTCTTTCATAGCAGTAGGAAACCCCAGGCATAGACTTAACAAAACAAACATAAAGGAATAGGCAAGAGAGCCGCCCCCTGGATTTAGTTGTTCCCTCTCCCACATTTGCCTAGTATAAGCAAGGCAAAGCAGGAGGCGTCAACAAGAAGATTTCTATTGCAGTAGCCAAGGGTAACACAAAAGGCTTGATTTCTACCCTTAAAAAAGATTAAAATCTACCCAACATGTGATAAAACAGAGAGTATATAATACTGGATTTTTAGGAATTAACATTTTCTCCTAGTAGTCTCCCCAAAGGATGTCTTTACCAGAAAGAATCTATTATCTTTTCTAGGTTGTTTTCATTATTTATTAGAATAAGAGTGTCTAGAGGGACAATGTTCTATAGACATTGAACAAGGACATTTAAAAATATAGTATACTTAGAGAATTTCATACATGTGTATTTTGATCATATTAACTCTCATTCCTCCTCCTAATTGCCTCAGATCCACCTAATACCCTCCCAACTTGGTATCTATTTTTTTGTACCCCACTAATAATGATTTATGCTGTCATATGCACATGGATGTGGGGCCATCCACAGAGCATGGTCTACCTACCAGGGGCCTCACCCTTAAAGAAAACTGACTCTCCTTCCCAGAGAAGCCACCAACTGTCAACAGGCCGTTAGAGCAGGTATAATAGCAAGAACATCAACTTGGGGCTCTTTATCCAATAGCAAGGGGTCCAGAAATGTGATGAGTGGATCACTGGAGGGAAAGGTAGACACCATGTTTCTTCTGTGGTTCCCATTTGTGTAATGCTCACTGTGTTACGTATGAGGATTAACTAACTAGGTTGCTGTAATTGGGATATAATGAGCCTCCTTACTGGGAACTATTGAATTCTTAGTTCTCATTTCATCCCGAGGCTTTGGTATATTCACAAAGTTGTGCATTGATTGTACACTAGTTCTGGAAACTCTAATCCCTACAAAGGGCCACTGCCATTCTCAGTCTCCCCTGAGACTCTCCCACCCTAACCTTAAGCAGCCTCATGTCTACTTTCTGCCTATGGATTTGCTTATGTGGGTCATTGCATAGAAAGAAAGCAACCCTCCACATGATTCCTGACTGGTTATATATAGTGTTTCCAGAATTTATTCATGTAGTGCCATCAGTCTGTTTTTTTAGTGCGTTGTTTAAAGCTAGCAGTTTTCTTTTGAACCAGATATTCTGAATGTTGCTGCTGTGAACATTGTCATACAAGATTTATGTTTTCATTGTCTTGGATTCACATTTAGTGACCCTTCTGGCCCAGATGGAGACTGTGTTCAACTTCATGAGTAACTCACACACTGTGGCAGAACAGCTAAGAGCACTGGCTGATCCTCCGGAGGACGAGGATTTGATTCCCAGCACCCACATGGTGACCCATGACTACCTGTAACCCCAGTTCTAGGGGACCCGACGCCCTCTTCTTGCCTGCATGATCACTGCATACACTCGGTGTGTGCATGCCTGCATGTGTGTGTCCATGTGCATGTGTGTGTGCATGCGTGTATGAAGGCAAAACATTCATATACATAAAATAAAGAAAAACACCTTTTCAAAAAAGTAGCTGCACTGTTCACATTCCCACCAGCAGTATATGAGGGGCTCAACTCTTCCACATTCTTGTCCACGTTGGCAATTATCCTTCTCTTTGATTGTAGCTGTCAAATGGGCATGGCATGATCTATGTTGTATTTTAGAACCACATTTGCCTGATGGTAAATGATGTTGAGTTTCTTTTCCTGTTCTGTTTGGTCATTTGCATATCTTTGAAAAGATGTCTGTTTGGATCACTTGCTCAATTCTAATTGGGTCATTTGTCTTTTTGTAATTGATTTGTAATGGTTCTTTATTGTTGTAGATACAAATCTCTAATCAGACATGTGACATTTCCCCCCTCACTCTGTGTGTTGCTTTTTGTTTATGTGGTGATATCTTCGAGGTACAAAGTTTGAAAGTGATGGTAACTGGTTTTGTTTTATCGTTTGTGCTTTTGATGCCATAGCCGAGAAAGCATAGCTTGAGCTAAGGCCACTTCGAGGCCCTCTCAGGATTTCTTCAGAAGATTTTTGTAGGTTTAGGTCCTACATTTAGTTCTTTGATGTTTTAAATGTTTTTATTAGTGCATGTTAGTTATATGTAATAGTGGGTTTTACTAAGATGTTTTCATACACATATGTTATGTATTTCAAACACATTCATCTCTGCCAGCCTCTTGCCTTCCCCTCACTTCTGTTAACCCTTTCTTCTTCCAGTCACCTCAACTCTATATTTCTGCCTTTAATTTTGTAACCCAACAAATCAATTAGGATTCATTTTAGGAGTGTGGGTGGAAGCTTGTTTTCATGATCATGTGCACCTACCAGTGGTTACAACAGTAAAGATAGTGTTTCTTTCTGCCCTATTTTGAATATATTTTAAGGTAAATTTTGTGGATGGTGGATGGTTAAGTGTTTGACTTCATGCTTTGCTCAGGGACATAAGTTGTCCCAATGTCATTGTGTCTCTTTTTCTCCATAGTGAGTTACTTTAGCATCCTTCTTGAAGGTAAATTAACCATAATTGTGAGAATTTAATTTTGACCTCTCAGTCCATCTCATTTGTTGATCATTGTGGAAGTAATATCCTGATTGCTATAGCTTTGTTGTAAGTTTGGTAGCTGAGACTGCAAGGAACCAACTTCATTCTACTTTTCACAATTGCTTGGTTCTTCTCCTTGAATGTACACGTGCATATGTGGACTAGCCTGAAAATTTCTGTAAAGAAGTCAGTGGAGACTTTGACAGGGATGATGTTTAATTCATGAATCAGTTTCAGGGTGCCTTACTTGCATAACATGACAGCATCAGGCAATTGATTCAAAATTATGGGATAGCTTTTTTTTGATCATTTTTAATCGAAAGATTTTTTCTTTTTTAAAATAGTTTTCAGAGTGTTATTTTTTCTGACTAAAAATTCATTTCTAAGTATTTTTAAAAAGTGTTTATTTATTTAATGTGTATGTGTGCTTTGAGTGAATGTATGTCTATAACCACATATATGTTCAGTGCCCATGAGCCCAGAAGAAAGCACTGGATTTGCTGGAACTGAATTACAGATGGTTGTGAGCTACCATGGTTTTCGGGAACTGAACTCAGATTTGTATCTGTTGAGCTATCTCTCCTAATCCTTAATTATTTTCTGATATCATTGTAAATGAAGTTGTTTTTGTAATTTAATCCTGTGGTTCTTCATGGCTTTTATATAATAAAATGAATTTTATATAATAATCTTGCATTCTGAAGCCTTACAAGGTCATTTTTTTTTTTTTAGTTACATTTTGTTTACAATTTCTCTATGTGAGATCATACTGTGTGCAAATCATCCTGTTTTCTTCCTGTCCTATCTTGGTGCCTTTCAGTTTGTCCCCTTGTCTACTTGACTTGGCTGGAGCTTTCAAGCACAATATAAAGTAGGAGTCAAAACACACGATTGCTATCCTGTTACTGATTTTAGAGGGAAAGCTCTGCATTTTCAGCATGGAGTTTGTTAAATGTGCTGTTCACAGATGCTCTTAACTAGTTGGAAGGTTCTTCTGAGAGTGTTCTTGGTCAGGTTGAAGAGCTGCCTTCTTCTCCCTCATGTGAAGTGCTTTTATTATGAACGGGTATTGATACTTTTCACATTCTCTTTCTGTGTCTATTGAAATTATCAGTAGTTTTTACTGAAATGCTGTATTACATGAATTGACTGAAACTTCTTTTTATGTATATCCTGGACTGACCATTTGTCTTAGTCAGTGTTCTCTTGTTATGAAAAGACACTGTATCCACAGAAACTCTTATAAAGGAAAACATTTAATTGGAGCTGGTTTAGCCCATTGTCATCATGGAAGGGGGCATGGTGGCATGCAGGCAGACATGGTGCTGGAGAGGTAACTGGCAGCAGGAACAGAGTGAACTGGGACTGGCTTGGGCTTCTGAAACTCCAAACCCCATCCTTGGTAACACACTTTCTTCAACATAGGCCACACCCACTTCAACAAGGCCACACCTTCTTATCCCTCTTAAGTAGAGCCATTCCCTGATGAACAAACATTCATATTTATGAGCCTGTGGGGGCATTCCTACTCAAACCACCACACCACTCAAATGGACAACCTGTGTGAGACCTCATACCTGAAGAAACTGGTTCTTCCTTTTCTATCAGCCATTTACCAGCATGTGGAAATTTCCTGTACATGTTGGCATATCAACTGGTGGTGTCATTACGACAGTACTGTTCAAGTTGACATATTGTTGAGAGCTCTTGGGTGATATTTGTTGCTTTATTATTTGTGTGTGCATGTGCATACTCACACATTGAGTGTATTTGAGCACCTGCTATGGAACACACAGAAGACCAATTTCAGAAGCTGGTTTTCTCCTTCTACTCTGTGGGTTTTGGTATCACACTCATGTTGTTTGGCTTGGCAGCATCTGTCTGTACCTGCTGAGCCATCTTATCAGCCTCAGGTTGCATTTTGAATGCGTTCCCAGCTTGAATAGCCATTTGGTTATGGTGTAATCCATTTTTTATATTACTGGATATGATTTATTTGATTTGTTATTTACAGTGTTGAAGATTTTGTATCATAAGAGAGACATTATTCTGCACTATTCTTTGAGTATTTTTATTCTGTCTTTCAAAATGGAGTTTTAGCTGATTTTTGAGCTATTTGGAGTGTTTTCTAAGAAGATAACATTTGCTGATTGTAATCCGTATGCTAAGCATCTGATTTTTTTTAAATAGCCCCCTTTGATTTGTTTTCTGTGAAATTTCACAATTTTAAAATACTGAACATCCTTTATCTTAAATTCTAAATTGTAAACTAGCATTTTTTTTGTTGTTTTTATAATATTGTCTCAAATTCACCACAGTGAATGATAAATAAGTAGATTAGATGTCCCCATTAAAGTCAGGAAGAAGAGAGAGGGCAATCTCTTTTCTTATGATTTGATCATGTTCTTTTTATCTGCTTAATATAATTCCTAGCAATAACTTCTAATTTGTGTATCTACCTGATCAGGATGTAAAGGAAGTTTAATTTTATTTCTGATTCAGTGAATGGTCAAAAGCAATCACCCACAGCTGTTAAATTGTATTGCACGTCTCTTCAGCCTTTGGAGGTGTTTTAATCTTTCCCCTGTTTCCTATTAACACACTTAATGATATTAATTGAATCTATAATGTTAAGCTATTCTTTTTTAATTCATTTTTTTATATGCATGAGTATTGCCTGCATGCCCAGTGCCCACCGAGGCCAGAAGAGGATAGCAGATCCCCTGGAACTAGTCACAAACGGTTGTGAACTGCCATGTGATGTATGTGGTGTCTGGAACGAAGCCTAGCTCCCCGGAGCAGCATCCGGGACTCTTCACTGCTGAGCCATCTCCCCAGCCCTTGCTGAACTGTTCTTGAACCATTTCAATACATTTATGGAAAATGGTGTTTTAGTTTTTGAGTTTTGCATAATTCAATAGAATTAGAAAAATTGATTAAAAAAGCAAGTTATTATGACTATTATCTTATTGAGATGTATTTATTTTGGTTGTATGTGTATAGGTGTTTTGCCTATAGGTATGTCTATGTATCATGTGTGTGCTAGGTGCTTTTGGAGGCCAGAAGAGAATTTCAGATCCCCTGGAACTGAGGTTATAGATGGTTTTGAGCTGGGAACTGAACTCAGGTTCAGAGTCGCAAGTACTTTTAGAGGCTGAGCCATGTCTCCAGCCCCATTACAATTATTTTAATGTTCTGGCTTTGAATTGAGCATTTTTCTAAGCACTTTGGTCTAAATTAAGTAAACGGATGCATGTTTAACTCGTTGTTTAGTGAGATACAGAGTTTTCTGTATATATGAATTAATTCAAGGCTCTTTAAAGTTAATCTCCCAGACTCTGGTAGTCACTATTTATTTAAAAAAAATTGTGTGTATGTATGTGTGTGTATATGTGTGTGTTTATGCATATATGTGTATGTGTGAATGTATGTGTGTGTGTGTGTGTTTGGCTATGTGCATGTGAATGCAGTACCAGAAGAAGTACCAGAAGAGGCTGTTAGGTGCCTGGGGCTGTAATTACAGGCAGTTAGGAGCATCCAACATGGGTACTGGCGTCTGAACTTTTTTCATCGCAAGAGCAGCAAGAACTTTCTTTCTTTCTTTCTTTCTTTCTTTCTTTCTTTCTTTCTTTCTT
>NW_026590681.1:1637724-1649834 GCF_907164565.1 Psammomys obesus
TCTTTCTTTCTTTCTTTCTTTCTTTCTTTCTTTCTTTCTTTCTTTCTCTTTATTCACTTTGTATTCCCCCTGTAGCTCCCTCTCTCCTCCCCTCCCAATCCCACCCTCCCTCCCCCTTTTCCACGAATGCCCCTAACTGATGAGCCATTTCTCCAGCCCTGAGGTCAAACTTTTAGATTCCAGTGAGGTCATTTGGCATTCCTCTTTCTGTGCCTAGCTTATTTCACTTGGCACAATGACCTCTATATTTATTCACTGTTGTTGACAGTTTTAGGATTTTATTTGTTTTTAAGCTCACTAGGAGTCCATGTAATAGTGTTCCAGTATCCCATTTGTATTCCACACAATAGCAATTGTCCCCCCGTCCTGACCCTTCATTCACTGATGGGCACCATGATGGTTAATTTTGCTTGTCACCATACACATGTGGAAGAACAGAAACCTCAACTAAAAAACTGTCTTCATTACATTGGCCTCTGGCATGTTTGTGTGACATTTTCTATTGCAAATTGATGTAGGAAGGCCTAACCCCAGTGTGCAGTGTCGTCTTTGGGCAGATATGCCTGGGCTGTAAAAGAAAGCAGGTGAATGTGAGCCTCAGAGTGAGCCAGCTGTGGTTTCTGATTCAAGTATGAGTTTCTGCCCTGATCTCCTTCAATGAGTCACTGTAAACTGTAAGCCAAACCCTTTCCTTCCCTAGCTGCTTTTGGTCATGTTGTTTACCGCAACAACAAAAGGCAAACCAGGACTGGCACTAAGGTTGGCTCCTCATCTTGGCCCCTGTGAATAGTGCTGCAGAGATAATAGGGTTCTTCTGCTTTCACAGTTTCAGACATTTCTAAATTTAACCCATTTTAAGGTAATGATTTTAATATGGTATATAAGATAAGAAATATGTGTGGTTGTCCAGTTTTCCGAACAAACACATTGAAGAGACTACCCCTGCTCCCTTGACTCCTGCTATGCCTTCCCAGGATCTTTGTAGAATCAGTTGGCTGTGGATGAATGGATTTATCTGTGGGTGCCTGGAATTGAACCTGGGTCTCCTGGAAGAGCAGCCAGTGATCTTAACCGTGGAGCCATCTCCCTAGCCCCATCATTTTCTATATGTTATAGAAAATGTTTCCATATGTATGAGTGCACTGTCTGGAAAAGGGACAGGTAACATGTTTCTTTCCAATGTGAATAGCTTTTGTTACATTTGAAAAACCAAAGCTGTGACAACGAAGCACAGCAGTAAGAATGGACAGCTCTGCCTTGCTGTGATTCTTGGAGGCACAGTTTCCAGTGTTTTCCTCTTACATACGATGCTTGGTGGGAGCTTATCTGATGCCTTGTGTTTGGAAATTATTTTGTGTTCTGTAGTGGCTTAGAAATATAGGACATACTTTTCTTGGAAGTGTGTTTTGATGGAAGTAGCCTAAGAACAATAAGATGCAAAATTAGATGTAAATGTAATCACAAGAGTAAAGGGAATATTCTGCGTAGAAAATATTTAATGTGTAAAGTAGGAAAGCTATGTTCAGGAGAGACATGGCGTATCTCTAGTGAAATGTTTAGATTCTAGTTTTTATGACATAGTTCTATTTAATTAGTTTAAAATTCTTCTTTGGATCAGTTCACATCTATAAAATTATTGATCTCATCGAAATCTATGTTTTTGGCAATAAGCATTATATTTTTACTTAATAAAAATTTTAATATTTATGGCATATCTTCTCTCATTTTTTAATGTGAAAGAATTTTTCTTTTTCTGTCCAGGCTCCTCATGTGGTTATGTAATTTATTGGTCTTTTAAATGACATAGCTTTTAGTTTTATTGATCAACTCTGCTCTTCTTCATTTCAAATTTATTGATCTCCTCATCTTATTTTCCTTTGAATCTTCCTGTTGGTATTTTTAATAGCTTCTCAGTGTTTCATGCATTTGAGTTCAGTATTCTGTGTTTACAGTACTGGTAGCTCACTGAAGGCCATACTTCTCATGGATATTGCTTTGATTATAGCATACAGTTCTATTGTGTTTTCATTTTCTGTACTTATTTTGTAGTTCTTAATTTCAGTTTGACTTCCTCTTTGACCTCAGTTGGAGGAATGAAGCGTCCAAAGCAATTAAATAAAAAGTACTTAATGGGTAATTTCTGGCTTTATTGCTAATTGAAGACATAAAATATGTGCTGTGTAGCTTTTAGCTTTTGGAGTTTGCTGAAGTTTTCTTTTTAAAAAAACTATGTTGTAAAACCTTAATTAAATTTAGTTCTTTACAATTCCATATATGTATACAACACATTTAAAATTTCTTTTCTATTGAGACAGGGTCTCATATTGTAGCACTGGTTGACTTAAAACTCTATGTAGAGCAGTTGGTCTCAAACTCAAAGATCCTCCTGCCTTTGCCTCCTGATTAAAGGCATGTACTTTTATGGTACTGTCATAATGCATTCTGTTTACTGTGTGCATCTTCTCTTACATCCTTCCCATTCTGTTCATTCTCACCACCACTGGTTGTGTTCAAAAAATTTTGACCTTTGATTTTGTTTTGTGAGGATGATGATAGTGATGCTTGTAGTGATGGTGGTGATTATGATAGTAGTGATGCCTCTGCTATCAGTGTTCCTGTTGGAGATAATGATGGAGATGATGATGATGGTGGTGATGATGATGGTGACAACAGCATTGCTGCATTTAGTGCTGTTTGTAAAGATAATGCTGCTGCTGCTGCTGTTGCCACTCCTGGTGGTGAAGATGATGATGTGGTAGCAGCAGTGATAATGTCACTGAGACAGAGATAGAGTGGAAAACAGTGTCTAGGCAGGACAATGGTCTTCTTTATTCTAGCTTTAGTAGTTAAAGGACAATGTTGGCTATCACGTAGAACTGACTGGTGGTATTAAATGTCTAGTCTGACGCTACATTTGAGGAGCAAGTGCAATGAGGGAGCAGAGTTCTGGATGTGAACACTGTGCAGCCTTCCTGCACACCTTGTGTGTGCACAACCATCCACCTGCTTTTTGGAGGCTGTCCACCACAGAAACATCACTTGTCACTTTGGGTACTTTGGAAATGAATGTTTTCAGTGTCTGCGGAGTTCATAACCACTGTGATGGTTATGAATGTTCATTCAGTGGCTCACAGCCAGAATCTCTCTCACTGATGGAGAGCCAGCAACCAGAGGGGGGTCGTTTGGGAGACTGAGCTGCCTTCCACCAGGAGTGAACTTCTTGACAAAGTAATATCTGAAAACTCCCAGGGTAACCGAGTCAATTGAGTTCCCGTGGATAACTTAAGTGGGTGGATACAGTGAGATGGAAAACTTACACATAAAGGCTATTGAAAATACACACCTGGAGGGAGCAATTGAGATAGGCTCCATATGCAATGAGACAAACATTCTTTTAATTTGAACATGTATTTCAAAGGTCATATGTTTTGTTTTGTTTTGTTTTGTTTTGTTTTGTTTTGTTTCCCCTTAGTACTGACAGAGTACACTGGACAGCAACAGGGGTGAATTTGTCTTGCTAAACTGTATTAATGGCATTGAAAACTTAATGTTTATTTTTTTCTGGTTCAAATGTGTTAATATAGAGGTTTGTTAAAACAGAAAGACTAATTAATGCATATTAAATCTAATTGAACACTCTGCCTGTATATGAAGCTCTCTACAAGAGAATGGTAAATTTTCTGTTTTTCCATTTTATGTCTAAAGCGTAGATAAAATTACAGCTGAGCGTAACTAGATAGAAAGCAGAACACTATGATCTAAGACAAAGCTTCCGGTGGGGCAGATCCTACGAGAAGACTGAGAGGCCATGTTTGCCTTCCTAGTTTCTTCCTGTGGGAAGGGTTCTGCACAAGGATGACAGGTTCAGTTCCTTCCTCGGTCAGTTACTTGACAAATGAATTTGTGGAGTTGTCCTTGATTCATGAGCACTGCAGTGTTCTGCCATGAAAAGGGGAGGACTGATGAACATGGAGTTCTGGGAAGAATTCAACAAACCTGTGAGAGCGACATTTCCTGTGTTTTGTACCCATGGTGCTCAATAAATGTACTTTCCTCTTCTTCCCTCATGGCTTCCTTCACTGCTTTCTAACCGCAGTTCTTTAGAAAGACAGTAGAGATTGGTTCCTTCAGTTGAAATTGTCTTTAAGTTTTTATAAAAAGTTTGCAGGGATTATACGGAGCAGTGGCTTTTCTAGATAGAATTCATATTGTATTGTCTGAGTAGCAGAGTGACCTTTCTTAGTATAGATGATTTAAGAAAATAGCTAAATAGTTTTTCAGATACTTGGCTGAAAATGTTAGAACAGTGTTTAGAAGAGAAAAGAGAAACTCTTGAGTGTGTTACAGTACTTGATAAAACCAGCCCAGGAGAAGCCTTCTTGCTGGGCAGTTGACAATACAAGTCTGTAAGCTGAACTTCCTTAAACTTAAATGTTCAATTCTCACAATGAGACACAGCATAAGGTTTACATTATTTTAAAGATATATGCTTTCTATTGTTTCTATTTGGGAAGGGAGGAAGAAGCCTGGGTTTTTGCCTTTTGACTGTACAGTTCCAAATTCTAGCTTCCGAATTTCAAACACACCTGGCTTGTGTGTGTGAGGGGGTGTAGGTTCAGAACTCCATTCTTGATAGACGGTAGCCTCTTCAACAACATCCCTGAGAGCTATCAGTGATATTAAGCAATGCCCATGTAGTGATGTATTAACAATATGGTTAGAGAAGACATAGAAAAAGCAGGGCACCCTGCTCATCCAAAAGGAGTTGTTGAGTCTCATGCTAGGAGCCATGTGTCACAGCCCAATAGAGAAATCAGGATAAATTAGCCAGCAGACAGGGATGGGAGTGTGTTCTGGATGAAGCCGGAGTGGGGAAGTGAGAGATGAGATTTGTGGGGTACTAGAAACAGAGGAGATGTCTTGTGTTGCTGGAGAGTGGGAAGTAAGGACAGGGCCCAACAGTGAGTCCAGAGGGGCAGGCAGGATGCCCGATCATGAATGAGGTGAGGAGCTCCAGTCCTCTTGCTGCAGTGGAGGTATGACATGATTTGATGTGTGGTTTTCAAAGATTTCATGGGATGTATAAGGAGAGAATGGCATGGAGGGGGCAAACCAGAGACATGAATACAGCAAAGAGGTAGTTTATAGTTGTCTGGAATCTCTGCCCCAGCAAGACAGAGTGTTAGACCAGGCCAGACACACAAAATTGCTTCTAGTATATATTTTTTTGCTCAAGTTTTTAGCTGGACAAGGTAATAAAACCATAGAAAACAGCTAAAGTATAATAAAGAAAGCCATATACTCTCACCCAGTAAATGGGACCATCTGCTTCCTGCTGGAAGTTTCTCACTGAAGAAGATTAAAAGTCAGAAGATGAAAGTGTGTATCTTTTAGAGATGCTTCCAAATGTCAGGTGACCAGATATGGGATGCTGTGCTCTCATTGTTCTTATTGTATGCTTGGCAGGGTGTAGTCTAAAGGGAACATATTTGAAGGACAAGAGGAAGGGTGGGGAGACCATGGTGTCTTGGGAAAGTGGCAATTTTCATGCAGAAATGCAAACGAATGAAGAGCTTACTGTCAAAAAAAAATGAGGTTTTCAGCAATACACCAATTAAATTCAAATCTTTGTTGGAAGAAATGAAGCTGTTCAGATGACTTTTGACCTTAATTGAAGATAGGACATATCATAGGAATAGAGTATAATGTCCCAGGCAGATTGCTCATGCTTGTATATATGCATATTAGATTTTGGATTGCTTGGTGTTTGAGAAATGGAAAAACAGCAAATGTAGCCATTAACCTTTACTTTTTTAGTATAAAAGTCACAATTTCATTAATATTTATGCACACAATCATTTAAGTTCAATGGAATTCTCTTAGAGAATTTTAAAAGTCGATTTTGAAGCCCTGTGGAATTAGTGGTTGTGAAACACTTGAATTACTGAGTGACATTCATTCACTCAATTGGTTCTGCGAATAGAAATGCAGGCAAGTGTGTATCATCAAGGGTGAAATACAGATTAAATCCCTGGCTTGCTGAGCCTTCATGGAAGGTACTCCTGACACTCAGAACAGGGGCGAGGGGCTCAGTGGCTGTGATGCTGAAACAGGAGACAGAAGATACGGGCAAGTACACTGAGTATCTGAAAAATCAGAATTCATTAATTATTCGTCAGATGCTAACCTATCTCAGGTACTTGCTTATCTGTAGTGAAAAACATGGATGATGTATTTAAAGCTGAGGAGTATTGCAGAGGGAATGTCTTCGAGAGTTCTCACGGAGGAGTCAGATGATAAATAGGAATGATTTTAAATCTAATAGTAAATGTTATATAGGAAAAAAGGGAAATTGAGGCATTGGAGAAAACCAAGCAAAAAAAGAGTGAGCAAAAGAGGAGGAGAGAGGCCTCTGAGAACAGGGCACAGGAAGCAAGCCTGAAAGAGCCAGCAATGAGAAAAATCAAAGATGAGCATTGCAGAGAGAGGAGAGAGCACACTCAAAGTTCCTGAGACAGGTCCAGTCTGGAGTTGAGAGCTGGCCAGTGTGGGGCTCTGTTAACTGGTGGTGGGAAGGTAATAATACTGAATGAGGAGACAGCCACAGCAGATTCTGCCTTGACGGCTGAATTTGTGAGAGATGACTCACAAATCACAATGTAATGTTCACATAGTGCTCTATTATTTCAGGTCAAAAATCACTTATAGAGAACTAGCTGTCTGCAAAGTTGACCCACTCATCAAAACTGTTCCTGGCAAATAAAAACACTTCCATAGTTTGTGAAACTCTAATTATGTCTACATATTTTACTGCAAATGAACTTGGTGTGTTCTGTTTTAATTTTAGAATTTTTATGCTCCCCCTTGTCCTTTTAGTTGATTGCGTTGTTTGAGAATCACATACAGCACTGTAAGAATGAGCCGGCCATTCCTTTCCCAAGAGATGCAGGGGCTCATCCCCAGCAAGGTGGCTGTGGTGGTGGCTGTGGTGGTGTTGGGGGCTGTGATGGCTGTGGATGGTGGCTGTGGTGGTGGTGGTGGCTGTGGTGGTGGTGGTGGCTGTGGTGGCGGTGGTGGTGGTGGTGGGTATGACACAGAGGCAGGCTAGCTAAGAGGTAGTACGTATTCAGGGTGTAGGAGGGAGGTGCCCTGGAGAGGCTCTGGTGGCTGTGGTACCCTTCAAGGCAAGGCTGGCACAGGGGAAGTGTCTGGAAATTTCTGCCTCTCCCCCTGGAAGGCAGCCTTGTGGGATTTGTTAAGAAGTAGAATCTTTAGCTTTTGGAATAAAGGCTGAAACTGCCAGTTCTGATGGTTTGCGTGCTAGTGTTCACAGTATTTTTTCTAAAAATAAGAATCAGTTACTATCACTTTAAAGACTGATAGCTAGTTGTGGCAGCTCACACCTGTAATCTGAGCCCCTAAAAGTTTAAGCCTAGCCTTGGCTACATAATGAGTTCCAGGCTAGCCTGATCTACAAATGAGACTCCATCCAACAAAAAAAAGCTGCAAACCTCTAAGCCTCCTGTTTTTTTTTTTTTTTTTTCCTGGAATGGTGAACGTATTCCCCAGCTTCTTGAGCTCATAGGTTTCTCCTTTGCCTCCCATCACTGCCCAGCCATCACAACCTGATGTGAGTTTTCATTCTAATTGATGTACTTAGAAGAAAAGTTAAAGCCTTGTGCTATTGCCTTTCTTAGAAGGAAGTGAAAGAATCTTAAAGGATTATTTATTTCAAGAAAAACACTTTGGATTCCTAGACTGCTTCAGTGTGTAAGGGCCAGCCCGGCCAGGCCACCTACCCTGGAACTGTGAGTCCTCAGTGGGGGTGGCATGGCTGGTGAAGTGTTTTGTAAACAGAAGGAGGCACGCAGAGATGGCTGCTGTGCAGGGGCTCATAGGCAGCTCTGCAGAGGACATAATGCAACAGACACAGCCTTGTTGCAATGAAAGGAAGAGTCTAGTTGCAGAGTCACAGTTTAGGATAGATGCTCTTCAAACTGAGAAGGGAGAAAAGAAACTCGGGAGCCAAAGAACAATGCTCACCGCAGGGGGCTCTGCACACCACTGTCTTCCCAGCTTCGTAGATGGCTTTCCACCATCCACCCAGCAAGCTTTGTCCTTCCACCCGACTGTATTTTCTCCAGGTGGAGTTTGAGAAATTGAGAATCCAGCAAGGAAATATTGGAGGACTTCTGAAGTTTTAATTCATTTCGGAGCTGATAGGTTCAGTGGGGAATGCTGGAGATTTGTGAGCCCATTGCAGAGTCTCTTCTTACCTGGCTGCAGGAGTGTTGGGCCGGCAGTGCCAGCACAGGAAGCCCTCTGAAGGGTTCAGGAAATTGCCGTTACGGGCCCATATGTTGTTTTAGTTGTGCTGGAGTTGGTGCTGAATGCTCTTGTCTCAGACTGTGGACCTAAAATAATGGATTTCACTCAGTTCTGCGAAGTGGGACTCTTTCCAGCATCTCAAATGCGACTCTTTGCTTCTTGAAAAGTGAGCTTATTTGGTGCTCTTTGACTCGGTTTGGCCTAGGAATAAAGACTTTGATGGTGCATACTGAACAGTCAATTTGTGCCATGTTTGGGGCCCAGTGAAAAGAGACTCAAAGCTGATTAATACCTAAACTGGAACAGTTGTTTTAGCCACATTATTCCAGTCAAGACATGGTAAGTGCTTCCATCCATGTTCTGAGAAGGGAAGTGATTGCAAAGTTCCCAGTCTGAAGTCTGTGAACTAAGACTTAAACCTAAGGCATCTAACCAGTGAGCTACCTTAAAGTATAAGTGCCACTCGTTACCTCTGGTATTCTTTTAGGATAGTAATTAAGGTTTTTCTTTTTTGTTTTCTTGATACAGGGTTTGCCTGTGCAGCATTGGCTCACCTGGACTTGCAGACCAGGCTGGCCTTGAACCCACAGAGATATGCCTGCCTCTGCCTCCCTGAGTGCTGGGATTACAGGCGTGTTCTGCTGTGCCCAGCTAGCAACTCACTTTTTAAAAACCTTAATAAGTTTGTCTATGAGCTCTTAAGAAAGGAACTAGATAAGCTAGGGGAACTTCCTAAACATCAATGTGCAGCTCAGTCTCCTACGACAGTCATATGGCTGCACGTAGAAGCAGCGTGAGGTGGGGAAACAGCATTCTATACTCACCGAAGGTACAAACTATGACCTACTCAGATTTAGTTATTTTTTTTCTGGAGCTCAATTCTTGTTTCTCATCTCTTCTAAAAGCAAACTTAATTCCTTCTAGCAGCCTAGTGTTATTAATAGTTACATTAATTTTTTTGAGAATTTAATACATGAGTATTGTATTCACACTGTTCCCACTGCTCTCCTTTGCATGCAATTCTCCGGTGTTCTCTCCATTCTCAAATCAATGACTTCTTTACAACCTAGAAGGTCCCCACAGTGTTACTTGCATGTGTATGGGGATTCTTCCCTGAGGAAGACTATTCTTCACACTCCCAGCATCCTTTTCTTATCTTAGTCTTTATAGACATGCCCTTAGCGTGTCATTGGTGTCGCTCTTATTCAGGTTTTATTTAGGCAGCCACATTAGTGTGACTTCAAGGGGTAGCTCCTCTGACATTTCTAGAAGACACAACCTCACAGGAAACTTGCTTTTTCTGGCTCTTAAAGTCTTTCCGCTTCTTCTCCCACAATGATCCCCGAGTCTTAGGAGCAAGAGGTGCGTTGCAGGTGTATCGGTCAGACTTGGCTCTACATCTCTTCATTTTGATCAGATGTGGTTTTCTGTAGTGGTGAGAGCAATGAGCTTTGCTGGATGAGAACATGCTGCGATTACAACAATTCCAGCTTCCCTTAGCTCGGAAGCCACTGATCAGAATCTTTATCACACACACTTGGAAGACAGGCTTTTAACCTTCAATAAACATTGGAAACCTGATATGTATTTTCCCCAGTTTTGGAGAATCACAATATATGTTAGAATAGCTCAGACTTTCTACATTTGTACCAGAACAGGTGGCTAAGGAGACAGTTCAGTGCGTTAAGTGCTGGGACAGCATGGAAAAATGAATCCAGATCCTACGCACCAACAGAAAAAGCCAGGCATGGCAGTACAGGTCTGCCATCCACGTGCGGGAATCAGAGATTGAGCATGCTGGGGGCTTGCTGGTCAGCCAGTCCAGCCAATCAGTGAGCCCCAGGATGAGCTAGAGACCCAATTAAAAAAATAAGGTAGAGAGTGGTAGAGGAGGATAGTCAATGTTGACTGCTTGCCAACACACGTTCAACTATGGGCACATGCACACATCATACACAAACCCATGTCAGTATATACTGGATATATGGTGTGAATATGCAATGTATAGTAGCATTTAATCTTTATGATGAGGTAGGCTTGGTTCACATCTCCACTTTCAGCATGAGGATATTGCAGTGCAGATTGTTCTCTGCTTTGTTAAGGGTCACCTTGCTAGAAAAAGGATGGAGTGGGCTCCTCCTCCTCAGAGTTTCTTTGCCTGTGTGCTGCACTGCTCTTTAACCCTGATTCTTTTGCATTGTTGGGCTTTGTTTTGTTATGCATGCACTGGGGGTGGTTGCTTACCATCCTGTCATTGAGTTACACGCTGACAAACACTGAGAGATGCTGTAGATAGGACATGGATTCAAGGCCTCAGCAGGTTCCAGTCCAGAAAGAATCAGTTTTGGAAGAGTCTGGAAGCCTGGACCCAGTGGAGTAGATGAGCTTGTTGGAGAACCAGTTAGAACCAGTTAAGCATTTCTTTGCCCACTGGTGCTTCTCTATTGAGATGTTACTCAGGAGCCCAGCATCTCACCCCAGCCTCATGATCCACATGCCTGAAGCCCCGTCCACTTGTCAAGGTTTGGAGGCAGACAGAGTTGGGCAACACCACTGTCTGCGTATGTGTGGCTGGAGGAGACTTCAGATCGTGTGAAAGTTCTACTGGGATAAATCATTCCTGAGCTGCCCATTCTGTGAATGTAACTTAGACATAAACTTCTGTACCCTTTTGAAGCCAGTTTGTCACCCAGGAGTGGGTGGGTTGGCTGGTGTGGTACTTTGAAGGAGGACTGCCACCTGTGGAATCAGCTGTTTTAACACCTGGCCCCACGTTGGCAGTGGCACTGCCTGGGGTGGTTAAGGTTAAGCTGTGCTGGAGGAATTGTGTCCCTGGGGGCGGCTCTTGGGAGTTCATCACACTGAAGGGTGAGGAACGCTCCCTGAAGGTTTAGGAATTTTTTCTTCCTCTTGCAAAGGATTTAAAATATGGCAAGTATAGCAATGGTAGGATTCCACAGTATCTCAGTTTTCATCTTTCAGAGTGCCTTGGGGACACTAGTTTAACTATATGCTACCTAGGGGACAAATAAAATTGATCTGACCACTTGTGCTGCTTTCTGGCAGTGTGTCGGGAGACTGGTGGGCATTTCTGGAGGATGAGCTAAGGCCCCAGCGCATACTGGGACAGCATTAGACCTTGGATCGTAGGCCAGTTTTGATGGCTTAGGAATTCTGGCCATAGGAATTCTGAACAGGCTTTTTCAGTGATAGCTCCACAGATAACTAGACCAGCTGCCTTTTCCTGTACCTGGAGACGAGGTGGTTCTGAGAGAAGCATCACATGGTGAAGTGCAGGGAGAATTAGAATTTAGGAAGTTGACCCTTTCCCAAAAATGATTAGTGAGTCACAGGTGGTCCTGCATGTTGGGTGTACCCAGGGCCAGATCCAGGCTTTCTATTTGTTTGTTTGTTTGTTTGTTTGTTTTTTTCTCAGCCAATGTTCTTTGAAAAGTTATTAAACACTTTTTATAAGCTGGGTGCAATGCTAGGATCTGGGGAGGTCGAGATATGTCCTCGAGAGAGACACACATAAACAGTTATAGCGCCAGTGATATATTCTCTAGGGAGATGAGCTGTAGCAGGTGGTTTCCCCACTAACTCAGTGTAAGACCCAGCTGTCTGATCCTGCCCTCAGCCTGTGAGCTGGGCACTGCCTACCTCTGCACCATCTCTCAGCTAAGCCCCACTGGCTGGTTTGCGGGTTCGCTTTCTTTCCCTCTTTCTTTCTTTCTTTCTTTCTTTCTTTCTTTCTTTCTTTCTTTCTTTCTTTCTTTCTTTCT
>NW_026590681.1:1649844-1651318 GCF_907164565.1 Psammomys obesus
TCTTTCTTTCTTTCTTTCTTTCTTTCTTTCTTTCTTTCTTTCTTTCTGTCTCTTTCTTCTCTCCCTCCTCCATTTTCTTAGATTCCAGAATATAAAAGTATTCTACATTCTGGGTTATGGGTACAATGCATTTTTTTCTTTATTTTATTTTATTTTATTTATTTTTTTAATTTTTTGTTTAACTTTTATTAATTACACTTTATTCATTTTGCATCCCCCCATAAGCCCCTCCCTCCTCCCCTCCCAATCCCACCCTCCCTCACCTTTCTGCATGCATGCCTCTCCCCAAGTCCACTGATAGGGGAGGTTCTCCTCTTCTTTCTGATCTTAGTCTATCAGTTCTCATCAGAAGTGGCTGTATTGTCATCTTCTGTGGCCTGGTAAGGCTGCTCCCCCCTCGGGGGGAGGTGATCAAAGAGCAGGCCAATCAGATTATGTCAGAGGCAGTCCCTCTTCCCATTACTATGTAACCCACTTGGACACTGAACTGCCATGGGCTACATCTGTGCAGGGGTTCTAGGTTATCTCCATGAATAGTCCTTGGTTGAAGTATGAGTCTCTGGGAATTCCCTGTGTTCAAATTATCTTGTTCTGTTGCTCTCCTTGTGGAGTTCCTGTCCTCTCCAGCTCTTGCTATTTCCCACTTCTTACATAAAATTCCATTCACTCTGCCCGACAGTTGGCCATCAGGCTCAGCATCTGCTTTGATAGTCTACAGGGCAGAGGCTTTCAGAGGCCCTCTGTGGCAGGTTCCTAGGTTGTTTCCTGTTTTCTTCTTCTGGCTTTCAGAGGCCCTCTGTAGCAGGTTCCTAGGTTGTTTCCTGTTTTCTTCTTCTTCTGATGTCCATCCTCTTTGCCTTTCAGGATGGGGATTGAACATTTTAGTTAGGGTCCTCTCTTTTGCTTAGTTTGTTTAGATGTACCGATTTTAGTGGGTTTATCCTATGTTGTATGTTTATATGAGTGAGTATATACAGTGTGTGCCATTTTGCTTCTGGGACAACTCACTCAGGATGATCCTTTCCAGGTCCCACCATTTACCTGCAAATTTCATGATTTCCTTATTTTTCATTGCTGAGTAATACTCCATTGTATAGATGTACCACAATTTCTGCATCCATTCTTCAGTTGAGGGGCATCTGGGCTGTTTCCAGCTTCTGGCTATTACAAATAAAGCTGCTACAAACATGGTTGAGAAAATGTCCTTTTTGTGTACTTGAGCTCCTTTTGGATGTATTCCTCGGAGTGGTATGGCTGGATCTTGAGGAAGTGCTATTCCTAGTTGTCTGAGAAAGCGCCAGATTCCTTTCCAGAGTGGTTGTACAAGTTTACATTCTCACCAGCAGTGGAGAAGGGTTCCCCTTTCTCCACAACCTCTCCAGCATGTGTTGTCACTTGAGTTTTTGATCTTGTCCATTCTGATGGGTGTAAGGTGAAATCTCAGGGTTGTTTTGATTTGCATTTCCCTAATGGC
>NW_026590681.1:1656318-1694276 GCF_907164565.1 Psammomys obesus
GGATTTAACATTTTCTTTGACAGATACATCGATTTCTTCCATTGTATTTTCTATACCTGACATTCCTTCTTCCATCTCTTGTAGCCTGTTGGTTATGCTTACCTCTGTAGTAGTTCCTGTTTTCTTTCCTAAATTCTTCCTCTCCATTATTTCCTCCATTTGTGTTTTCTTTAATTTTTCCAGTTCTATCTTCAGGTCTTGAGTTGTTTTGTTTACTTCCTTCACCTGTCTGCTTGTATTTTCCTCTTTTTCTTTTAGTTCCTTCAACTCTGTTCCTTTTACTTCTTTCAGTGATTTAATTATTTCTTCTCTGAAGGCCGCAAACTGTTTGGCTGCATCTTCCCGTATTTCTTCACAGATGGCCATAATCTGCTTGTCTTTAACTTCCTCCATTTCTTTACAGATAGCCATGATATGTTTGGTTTTATCTTCCTCTAATTCTTTACGTATTTTATTTGTTTCCTGTATTATCCTCTTCATCAGCATAGATGTGAGGTCATCTTCTTGATTTTCTATTATGCTGCGTTGTCCAGGGCTGTTCACCCCTGAATGGCTGGGTTCTGGAGATGCCATATTACTCTGTCTTTTGTTGGTTGAGCTTTTACGCTGACCTCTACCCTTTGGGCTGTTTTAGGTGTTGGCTGTTAGTTTCTGTGCTTCCTGGAGTCCTGAGGTAGGTCGAATCCCCTTGGCCGGAAGATGATTTTTCCTGAAGGAGTCCTCCTCTGCTTTTTGGGTATGGTCACTGTATGGCCAGTGTTTCTCAGGAATTGCCACTGCTCACCTCAGGTGTATAGCCCTCAGTAGTAGCTGTGGTCTTTGTTAGGCGGGGGGGGGGCTCTCCTCTTACCCATAGAAGTTCTCCAGACAGCTGCCCCACTGCTGCGTTTCTCGTTATAAATTTAGTGAGCTGATGCTGTTGTTACAGTTTTCCAGGTACAGTCCTCTTGAAGAACCTGCTGATTCCCTAGCTGTGGGGTTTTCTCCCAACAGGGAAACTCAGTCTGTTATCCTGGGGCACACAGTTCTGTCTGGGAAAGTGAGAGGAGCGTCCAACAATTCTCTGGGCCACAGGCTGAGTGCTCTGCTCTGGGCCTGGAGAATGTGCACCTAGGTTGAGTTGGCTCCTGGGGCCCCGCTCTGGTCTGGAGGCTGGTAACTGAGGGCTCCACTCTGGTCTGAAGGCTGGCTGCCTCACTCTGGACCAGAAGCTGTGTGTCACTGTCTGGGATGTCAGCTGCGGGCACTGCTCGGGTCTGGACGCTGTGGGTGCAGCCCTCTTGAAGGGCCAGGGATTCCCACAGTTTTGTCAGTCTAGCTAGGGATAACTGGTTGATCCTTGGCACAGTATCTGAGGGCTGCTGTAATTGCTCTCTGGCTGTTGTAGGTCTGAGGATGCAGCTGTGTGCCCCAGTGTCCTAGGGGTACTCAATAATCATGGCTGAGCACAGTGCTCCTGCCTGCATTAGAAAGCTAGAGCCTAGAGTCTGCGTGAATCCAGAAAGTCTTTTGGTGCTGGGTGTTCTGAACGTTAGACCTGATGATCCCCACAGCTGCAGGGTTTCTTCCTGCCAGGGACACCCAGTCTTTGATTTGGGGACCGCTGTTCTATCTGGGGTGGTGAGTAGAACCCACAGGCACAGACACCCACCTGTGGCTCTGCCTTTCTGGCCTTTGGTAGCCTGGGCGTCTGCCTAAACTGGGTAATTTTCCCAAGACCTTTTCGGGTTGGTGGTATCAGCTGAGTGCTCTGAGATCAGACCAGCCGTTTCCCTCCCTGTGGGTTTGCACCTGACAGTAAAACTCAGTCTCTGGTTCCCTGGAGCCCACAGTTCTATCTGAGGCCGCGAATCAGGTGCGTAGGCAGGGCTCTGTGTAGGTGCCTGGGTCCCCGGCTCTGGTTCCGGGCTGGCTCCTGGGGTGCCCGTGGAACCTGAGTCTTTTCTAGGGGATGTCTGGGTGACCTAAGGTCAGTCCCAATCGTTTCCTGCTCCGTGGGGTTATCTCTTGACTGGAAAATCCAGTCTGTGATGTTGTGGGCCCACAGTTCAGCCTGAGACAGTGACCAAATCATGCTGGCCTGTAGCTCTGTGCTGGTGACTAGCGCCTGGTGGAACCAGGATCTCTTCTGGGGTTTAGCCGGGTGAGTTAAGGCTGATTGAATCCCCCACCGTGGGGTATCCTCTCACCTGGGAAACACAGTCACTTATGTTTTATGGCCGCGAGTTCTGATTGCTGGTCACTGTGCCGATCCTGCTGTGCTGCTGCTCAGAATGAGAGTCCTGCCGGCGCTGCCATCTTGCCCCCATCTACAATGCATTTTTTGTCTTTTTTTTAAAGCTATAGGCTAAATTTTTTTAATTTGATTTTTTTGAGAATCTCATATATCAGGACTATATTTACATCATTTTCCTCCTACCTCTTTTCCCTCTAAAACTTCCCAAGTTTCTCCCATTCCCTATTAAATGAAGAAATACAGGCAATCAATAGCTGCCACAGAGTAAGTGCCTTTCTTAGGGTTAATAGAGTGTCCAGTTCCAAGTGGTCACACCCAAACTAAAGGGCCCCAGTGGGCTGCATTTACAAATGTATATGCCCACACACACACACACACACACACACACACACATATATATAACAATTAAAGATTAAGAGACTTAATGGTTCCTAAGCAGGACCAGCTATGTCTTGTCTCTGCCACAAGGCTTCTGCATTGACTTTTCTTGTCCACTCCAGCAACATCCTTCATGGAAATCTCTTTTCATGTGTTTACAGATTCTCAGGGAATCCCACTCTCCATCCCACCCTACACCACTTGTGTCTACAGCTCCTCTGTGTGGCATGTTTTAACCTCGTAAGCTTCTTTATGCTACCTCCTTGTCATCAAATAACACAAAGACTACATACTGTTTCCCCCTCTCTTCAATTAGGTAGTAAATGCAAGCACAGAAACTTTATTTGTTTTGTTAAAGGCTGTATCACAAGCACTTTGAACATCTTTTTGGTGTCCTGCTAATATTTATGAAATAAATACACGAGAGAAAAATTCTGTTGTAACCAGAAGGAAGCCAGTAACTGCTGTAGGAAAATTCAAGAGAATATTTACAGAGAAAATAGCATTTATACTTCAACACAAAGCACGAGCAAGAGTTTTATGGGCTGGCAACATGGCTCAGTGGTTTAGAACACTGGCTGCTCCTCGAGAGGACCTGGGTTCAATTCTCAGTACCCACTGGCAGCTCACAACTGTCTGTAACTCCAGTTCTAGGGGACCTGATGCCTTCTTCTGGCCTCTGTGGGCTACAGACATGCACAGACATACATGCAGGCAAAATACCAATATACATACAACCATAAACAAATAAATATAAGAAAGTTTTCCAGGTAAATTCTGTGGGTGCTGTGAGAGGGGAGACCAGAGGGCAGGTGGAGGATGCCTCTCGGTAAAGTGTGATGCATTGTGTTCTTCCCTTCTCTTTCTTGTCCATCTTCCTCATGCTTGCAGAATACAGATGGCTTTCCAGCATCACTTGGGAGGCACATACTCCGGAATCTCTTGTTCTCAGGCTTACAGTGTGTCAGGTGCCTGAATGAGTGTGATGAGTATGATGTGATGAGTTTGCGGAAGGGGCAGTGGCTTCATTCCTCATAACCAGCTCCTCCGAAGCACGTGGGGGAGGGGGTTTCATGCTGGCAGAGGGACAGTAAATCATCCTGAGTCTTTTGTAGGGTAATAACATCCATCTCCAAAAGGACTTGTTATGGTTGTAACGTTCAACTGTATTCACCTGTGTAAACCCTAGTGTGGAGTTGGGCCTCTCCTTGTAGCTTCTCCTCACTTTGGCACTTGGAAATTTTACTTGAGCCCTAGGAACTAGCTCTTTAAAATGCGATAATGTTCAAACGCTGTAATTAACGTATTTTAAAGGGCTGTCATAGCTTACACACCAACAGGCTCAGCCTGGGTTTTGCAGTGATTCATGCACTTCTTGGTCTGAATATCTGGGTTGTTCTCTCATGTGTTATTGGGGAACACTGCTAAGCAAATAAAGAGAAAGCCCAGTGAACTCTCGATCGCCCCAACGTAAGGAGCCAGAGGGCTGCTTGCTGTCTCCCACTAGCCAGCCAGCCAGTAGTAAAAGAGCAGGTGTTTTTCTGTCTCTCTTCCTTTTCGCTAAGACATTTCTTCCAAGTATATTAAAATGCTTACGCAGGCCATGCTTAATGCTGTGCTCAGTCAGGTCCAAATAGGTTAATGGGTGTCCCCAAGTCAGGAATGAGAGAAGTAACTCATTTTGGGAATGATGAGATCTGCAGAGGAAGAGGCAGAGGAGGACAGCCTGAAGCACAGGGACAGCAGTGGGTTGGGTTATTGAGCAGTGTAATAGGCAGAGAGAACGCAGGGGATCTGCAGACATTGAAGAGCAAGCTTAGAGAATGGATGGCTGCAATGGCACAGTCAGGACCCAGGGGGACCCTGAGTCATAAGTATCATGTCTTCATAGGGAGAGACCGAGCATGGATAGTACAGCTATAGAAGCCATCAGCAACCAGGCCTGTAGGCCTTAGCGGGGCATGGTATGGCATACATGTGCACAGACATTTCTGGTGCTAATGAGACAACTTTTTCGTTTTGGAGACGAGAAGCATTTTGCCAGAGCAACAGTCACTCTCAGGGTAGGCATGCCAGCAGTCTGTGGGTATGCTCAAATGCAGAAAAGTATTGGTAGATTCTTGAGTATCATGATGATGGTGGGGCTGGATTTTCAGGCAAACTGTCATAGTTCCTGCTGTCATAGTAGTATGTTAATTGTTCAGCTACTTGAGTGGTTGCTAAAACTGAGTCTTGAATGTAGGTATAAGTAGCTAAGGCCCTTGGAATGAAAGAGCCTGTCAAGCTCAGGGAATAGTTTTGATGAATGCAGAGGGAAGGGAGGCTCTGAGATGAAGCAGAATGACAGTGTGAGGTGGCTAGAACCTTACAAGTCCTGTGTCCATGCTTTGCCTAAAGAGCTTGACCTCGTGAAGCAAAGAATTTGATGAATGAAATGAGAGACCTTTTCAGGTAGATGATGAGGAAGAAGCTTCAAGTATGCAGTGTGGGGAATGGTCTCTGGAGGGACAGCTGAGGTTTGACTTGGAGAGTTGGAAGGCACACTTTTGATACAGAAACGGAGGCAGGTAGAACATTGTGAAGATACATCTGGAGCTACATGGAGGAGATGCTGCAACAGGATGTCTGTGAGGACCCTAGAAACATCGAGGCCTTTTCTCCATAGGATTCTCATTCCTATGGACCATAAACACAGAAAACAGAGCCACATGTTTTAAGGTGATTTGGAAAAATGCCTTAAAAACATCACATATGAGTTCTTGGGAATTTGGTCCAGAGATGATGGGTTTAAATAACTACTAAGGTAACTGTAACAAGAACATTTTATGGACACTTATGAGAATCAAGGCAGAGCAACTATGTCATATGCACTTTTTTTAAAAGACAGAAAAACTAAGACACAGAAGGACAAAAACTGCATGTTTTTCCTCATTTGTGGATCTAAGATTTTATCTATTTATATATGTATTTATATATCTATGAACCTATGTATGTATTCCTAGAAAGAGCTTTGATGGGAGTCTATCTATGTGTTTGCTAGTGCCTGCCATCTTGACCTTTGCATGGAGAAGAGAGACAATGGGAATCAGTAGAAACCAGAGAGTGTCCTTTTGGATGTTCTTGCTTGTAAAAATTAACACACTTTAATTAAATACACCAGTGAGTGTGTCTGATGTGATATTTTCAGATATGTGCAAGTGTGAACCTACCCTTTTGCATGTACCTACACACTTTTCCCACTTTCTGCTATTCCCTCTTCTGCGCTTTCAGAATAACACCACTGTAAGCATTATCATGCTGCTTCCTAGTTTCCTTTAAATTCATTCTCAGAGGGAAGGTAGTTGGTAGGCGTGTGTGTGTGTGTGTGTGTGTGTGTGTGTGTGTGTGTGTGTGGTCGAAGCTAGGGCCTTACTATCTTTCCCAAGGTTGCTATGTTGAGCTGAGGTGGTCAAGTACTATTCAACCATAAAAATGGACTTGAAAATAAAGAGAGAGAGAGAGAGAGAGATAAAGAGACAGAGAGACAGAGACAGAAAGAGAGAAAGAAATAATTTTCTCTTTTTCTATTTGGTTTATTTTACTTAAAATAATTTTTTATTTAAATTGGTTTTGTTGAAAATGATAGATTTTATTTTTTCTTTAGAGCTGAATAACATTTGATCATGTCATGCCAAAATAGAAATATTGAACAAGATAGCGGACTCGGTCTGTCCCTTCCCGGTAGCTATCTAACCTACAGGAATCCAAAGGAAGTGAAGTTCAGCATGCCACAGACTGGCATGCTCTGGCTTGCTATGTCACTACTCACGGTAGCTAAGATATGATGTCCTTCTATCTGTCCAGCAACATGGGAATGAATGTATCAGTGTCTTTCTTCATTTTTGTGATGAAATTCCTAGCAATGGGCACCTTAAGGGAGGAAGGGTTTATTCTGGTTTGAAGTCACAGTGGCTCATTCCATTATGGAAGGAAGGAAATGGGATCTGTCAGGGAAGCCATGGCAGCAGGGACAGGGGGCCAAGTCAGGAAGAAGAGAGCAATGGATGACAGTGCCAGCTCTTTCTTTTCATTCAAGTCCAGTACCCCAAACCTTTGGATGGTGCTCCCCACAGTTAGGTGAGTCCTCCCACTTCAGTTAACCTCATCTAGATAGAGCATCTCAAATATTCTCAGAGTCAGAGGCCTGTACCTTTGGTCATTCTGAGAAACTTTGGTTTTTGTCCCTTTGGTCAGACTGAGAAGCGGGTCTAGCTTGATGGGAGAACACAAGTGACTGTAACTGGTGACAAACTAGCAAGCAGCCTTTCAAAGCCAAGTCCACATGGTTTTGACTTTTGAAATCACAGTTATTCTCAGGCGAAGTGCTAAGGCGCTAAGAAATTCTGAGTCAGTTACAATCCTGTGATGCAACGGGCATTGTACAGTAAAAGCACCTTTGTCCCCAAGGTTGGTTTACAACACCTTTGCCTGTGCTGCATTATGTCAGCAACTCCGCAGTTGACACCATGTCTCAGGCACAGTGCTGTGGAGCAGAAGAGCACGCACAGTGTTGGGTCAAGTTGGTTCCATCCTCAGTCTGCTGCCAGCCAGAGGTGGTATCACAGTTAGTCATTTTATAACTTTGAACTGTGGTTTCTGTATCCATGAAGTAAATATATTTTCTGTCTAATGGCCATAGGAAGAAATGGTTGGACAATATATGACATATACTTGGCATCTAATAAGAGCTAATTACCATTCTTAGTGTAACTACTAGGAGACGCTATGCTTTCTGTTTGCACTCCAGAAGGCATTATTCAATTTTCTTTTTTGAGAATTTTGTTTATCCTTTATTTCTATTTTTTGCAATGTCTACTGAAATCAGTCATATTTGACATCTGGTCTTTGCATTCCACTTGCAAACACCAGAGGCTACGAAAAGAATTAATAGTGAAAAAGCCCTGAGCTATGTGCCTGCTGTATTGACTGATATAAGGAACCATCTTCCTGGCTAATTTTTGAGGATGTATCAAAGCGTTTTGTGTATTTTAATTCTGTCCTGAGATGGATGGAAAAGAGCTGCATGATTGTCTTTGGTTTGTATTCCCTAGTAACCGATGATGGAATGAATTCTATCCTCACGTGACTTCAGCCTCTTCCTGTGCTCAGACACCCACCAATCTTGTATAGGATGGGAGAAGTTTTAATTTCTTTCTTTTGTTTTGGTTATATCTTTATAAATAATTCTTTAAAAATTTTTTATTTTATTTTTATTAGAGTTTATTTACTTTGTAGCCCCCTCCTCCATCTCCTCCCAATCCCACCCTTCCTCCCTCTTCTTCTTCTAGTCCCTCCCCCAGTCCAGTGATAGGGGAGGTCCTCCTCCCCTTCCATCTGACCCTAGGCTATCAGGTCTCATCAGGACTGTCTTCTTTGTCTTCCTCTGTGGACTGGTAAGGCTGCTCCCCCTCAGGTGGAGGTGATCAAAAAGCTAGCCCATGAGTTCATGTCAGAGACAGTCCCTGTTCCTATTACTAGGGAACCCTCTTGGACACTGAGCTGCCACATATGTTCAGGGGTTCTAGGTTATCTCAATGCATAGTCCTTGTTTAGAGTATCAGTCTCACAAAAGACCCCTGTGCCCAGATTTTTTGGTTCTGTTGCTCTCCTTGTGGAGCTCCTGCCCCCACCCCCCAGGTCTTTCTATCTCCCTCTTCTTTCATAAGAGTCCTTGCACTCTGCAGAAAGTTTGGCTATGAGTCTCAGCATATGTTTTGATACCCTGCAGGATGAGTCTTTCAGAGTCCATCTGTGGTAGGCTCCTGTCCTGTTCCCTGTTTTTTCCCTCTTCCAATGTCCATCCCATTTGTCTTTCTGAATGAAGAATGAACATCTTACCCAGGGTCCTCCTTCTTGATTAGCTTCCTTAGGTGTACAGATTTTAGTATGATTATTATATATTATATGTCTAATATCCACTTATAAGTGAGTATATAGCATGTGTGTCTTTCTGCTTCTTGGATACCTCACTCAGGATGATCTTTTCTAGATCTTACCATTTGCCTGCAAATTTCATGATTTCCTTGTTTTTAAATGATATGTAGTATTTTATTGTGTAAATGTACCACAATTTCTGTATCCATTTTTTTCTTTTGAAATTTTTTATTATTAATTACACTTTATTCATTTTGTATCCCCCCATAAGCCCCTCCCTCCTCCCCTCCTGATCCCACCCTTCCTCCCCTTCCTGCATGCATGCCCCTCCCCAAGTCCACTGATAGGGGAGGTCTTCCTCTTCTTCTTTCTGATCTTAGTCTATCAGTTCTCATCAGAAGTGGCTGTATTGTCATCTTCTGTGGCCTGGTAAGGCTGCTCCCCCCTCAGGGGGAGGTGATCAAAGAGCAGGCCAATCAGATTATGTCAGAGACAGTCCCTCTTCCCATTATTATGTAACCCACTTGGACACTGAACTGCCATGGGCTACATCTGTGCAGGGGTTCTAGGTTATCTCCATGAATAGTCCATGGTTGGAGTATGAGTCTCTGGGAAGTTCCCTGTGTTCAAATTTTCTTGTTTTGTTGCTCTCCTTGTGGAGTTCCTGTCCTCTCCAGCTCTTGCTATTTCCCACTTCTTACCTAAAATTCCATTCACTCTGCCCAACAGTTGGCCATCAGGCTCAGCATCTGCTTTGTTAGTCTGCAGGGCAGAGGCTTTCAGATGCCCTCTGTGGCAGGTTCCTAGGTTGTTTCCTGTTTTCTTCTTCTTCTGATGTCCATCCTCTTTGCCTTTCAGGATGGGGATTGAGCGTTTTAGTTAGGGTCCTCTCTTTTGCTTAGTATGTTTAGATGTACCGATTTTAGTGGGTTTATCCTATGTTGTATGTTTGTATGTATCCATTTCTTAACTGAGGGTCATCTGGGTTGTTTCTAGGTTCTGGCTATTATGAATAAAGCTTCTATCAACATGGTTGAGCAAATGTTCTTGTTGTGTACTTGATACACTTGTTGTGTATTTTGGATATATGCCTAGGAGTGGTATAGCTGGATCTTGAGGAAGCGGTATTTCTAATTGTCTGAGAAAGCACCAGATTGATTTCCAAAGTGGTTGTACAAGTTTATATTTCCATCAGCAGTGGAGTAGGGTTCCTCTTTCTCCACATCCTCTCCAGCATGTGCTGTCACTTGAGTTTTTGATCTTAGCCATTCTGATGGTTGTAAGGTGAAATCTCAGGGTTGTTTTGATTTGTATTTTCCTGATGACTAAGGGTGTTGAGCATTTCTTTAAGCGCTTCTCTGCCATTTGATATTGGGAATTTCTGTTTAGCTCTTGCTGGTGACAATTACTGGCTAGCTCAGTCTGTAGAGCATGGGATTCTTTTTTTTTTAAATCTTTTATTTTTTTTATTAATTACACTTTATTCATTTTGTATCCCCCCATGAGCCCCTCCCTCCTCCCCTGCCGATCCCACCCTCCCTCCCCTTTCTGCATGCATGCCACTCCCCAAGTCCACTGATAGGGGAGGTCCTCCTCTCCTTCTTTCTGATCTTAGTCTATCAGTTCTCATCAAAAGTGGCTGCATTGTCCTCTACTGTGGCCTGGTAAGGCTGCTCCCCCCTCAGGGGGAAGTGATCAACGAGCAGGCCAATCAGATTATGTCAGAGGCAGTCCCTCTTCCCATTACTATGGAACCCACTTGGACACTGAACTGCCATGGGTTACACCTGTGCAGGGGTTCCAGGTCATCTCCACAAATAGTCCTTGGTTGGAGTATGAGTCTCTGGGAAGTTCCCTGTGTTCAAATTATCTTGTTCTGTTGCTCTGCATGTGGAGTTCCCGTTCCCTCCAGCTCTTACTATTTCCCACTTCTTACATAAAATTCCATTCACTCTGCCCATCAGTTGGCCATCAGGCTCAGCATCTGCTTTGACAGTCTATACTGCAGAAGCTTTCAGAGGCCCTCTGTGGCAGGTTTCAAGGTTGTTTCCTGTTTTCTTCTGGCTTTCAGAGGCCCTCTGTAGCGGGTTCCGAGGTTGTTTCCTATTTTCGTTTTCTTCTGATGTCCATCCTCTTTGCCTTTCAGGATGGGGATTGAACATTTTAGTTAGGGTCCTCTCTTTTGCTTAGTTTGTTTAGATGTACAGCTTTTAGTGGGTTTATTCTATATTGTATGTTTATATGAGTGAGTATATACCGTGAGTGTCTTTTTGCTTCTGGGTCAACTCACTCAGGATGATCCTTTCCAGGTCCCACCATTTACCTGCAAATTTCATGATTTCCTTATTTTTCATTGCTGAGTAATACTCCATTGTATAGATGTACCACAGTTTCTGCATCCATTCTTCAGTTGAGGGGCATCTGGGTTGTTTCCAGCTTCTGGCTATTACAAATAAAGCTGCTACAAACATGGTTGAACAAATGTCCTTGTTGTGTACTTGCGCCTCTTTTGGGTATATGCCTAGGAGTGGTATGGCTGGATCTTGAGGAAGCGCTATTCCTAGTTGTCTGAGAAAGCGCCAGATTGATTTCCAGAGTGGTTGTACCAGTTTACATTCCCACCAGCAGTGGAGAAGGGTTCCCCTTTCTCCACAACCTCTCCAGCATGTGTTGTCCCTTGAGATTTTCATCTTGGCCATTCTGATGGGTGTAAGGTGAAATCTCAGGGTTGTTTTGATTTGCATTTCCCTAATGGCTAATGAGTTTGAGCATTTCTTTAAGTGCTTCTCTGCCATTCGATATTCCTCTGCAGAGAATTCTCTCTTTAGCTCTGTTCCCCATTTTTTAAGTGGATTACTTGGTTTGTTGCTTTTCAGCTTGTTTAGTTCTTTATATATATTGGATATGAGTCCTCTGTCAGATAGAGGGTTGGTGATGATTCTTTCCCAATCTGTAGGCAGTTGCTTTGTTTTGATGACGGTGTCCTTTGCTTTACAGAAGCTTTTCAATTTCATGAGGTCCCATTTATTGATTGTTGCTCTTAGAGCCTGTGCTGTTGGTGTTCTGTTCAGGAAGTTTTCCCTGTACCAATGAGTTCTAGGGTATTCCCCACTTTTTTTTCTAGCCGATTTAATGTGTCTGGTTTTATGTTGAGGTCTTTGATCCACTTGGACTTCAGTTTTGTGCAGGGTGATAAGTATGGATCTATTTTCATTTTTCTACATGTAGACATCCAGTTGGACCAGCACCATTTGTTAAAGATGCTATCTCTTTTCCATTGTATGGTTTTGGCATCTTTGTCAAAAATCAGGTGTCCGTAAGTGTGTGGGTTTATTTCTGGGTCTTCTGTTCGATTCCATTGATCCACCATTCTGTTTCTATGCCAGTACCATGCAGTTTTTATAACTGTTGCTCTATAGTACAGCTTGAGATCAGGGATGGAGATACCTCCAGAAGATCTTTTATTGTAGAGGATTGTTTTAGCAATTTTCGGTTTCTTGTTATTCCATACAAAGTTGAGAATTTTTCTTTCCAGGTCTGTAAAGAATTGTGTTGGCAATTTGATGGGAATTGCATTAAATCTGTAGATTGCTTTTGGTAAGATGGCCATTTTTACTATGTTAATCCTGCCAAGCCATGAGCATGGGAGATCTTTCCATCTTCTCATATCTTCCTCTAATTCTTTCTTCAGAGACTTGAAATTTTTTTCATACAAGTCTTTGACTTGCTTGGTTAGGGTTACGCCAAGGTACTTTATGTCATTTGTGGCTATTGTGAATGGTGTTGTTTCTCTAATTTCTTTCTCAGCCCTTTTGTCTTTTGTATACCGGAGTGCTACTGATTTTTTTGAGTTAATTTTATATCCGGCCACTTTGCTGAAGGTGTTTATCAGCTGTAGGAGTTCCCTGGTAGAGTTTTTGGGGTCACTCATATATACTATCATATCATCTGCAAATAGTGATAATTTGACTTCTTCCTTTCCCATCTGTATCCCCTTGATCTCCTTCGACTGTCTTATTGCTCTAGCAAGGACTTCCAGCACTATGTTGAAGAGATATGGAGACAGTGGGCAGCCTTGTCTTGTCCCTGATTTCAGAGGGATTTCTTTAAGTTTCTCTCCGTTCAGTTTGATGTTGGCTATAGGCTTGCTGTATATCGCCTTTACTATGTTTAGATATGTGCCTTGTATCCCTGATCTCTCCAGTACTTTAAACATGAATGGATGTTGGAGTTTGTCAAATGCTTTTTCAGCATCTAGGGAGATTATCATGTGGTTTTTTTCTTTCAGTTTGTTAATATGGTGGATCACATTGATGGATTTCCGTATAATGAACCACCCCTGCATACCTGGGATGAAGCCTACTTGGTCATGGTGGATAATATCTTTGATGTGTTCTTGGATCCGGTTTGCTTTTGTTAAGTATTTTGTTAAGTATTTTTGCATCAATGTTCATAAGGGAGATTGGCCTGAAATTCTCTTTCTTTGTTGAGTCTTTGTGAGGTTTAGGTACCAAGGTGATTGTGGCTTCATAGAATGAATTTGGTAATGTTCCTTCTGTTTCTATTTTGTGGAATAGTTTGAAGAGAATTGGAGTTAGCTCTTCTTTGAAGGTCTGGTAGAATTCTGCGCTGAAGCCATCTGGTCCTGGGCTTTTTTTGGATGGGAGACTTTTGATGACTGCTTCTATTTCTTTGGGGGATATAGGACTATTTAGTTGATTTACCTGGTCCTGATTCAGCTTTGGTGAGTCAAATCGATCAAGAAAATTGTCCATTTCATTTAGATTTTCAAATTTTGTGGCATATAGACTTTTGAAGTAAGTCCTAATGATTGTTTGGATTTCCTCAGTGTCTGTAGTTATGTCCCCCCTTTCATTTCTGATTTTGTTGATTTGGGTGGTGTCTCTCTGCCTTTTAGTTAGCTTGGCTAAGGGTTTGTCTATCTTGTTGATTTTCTCAAAGAACCAGCTCTTGGTTTCATTGATTCTTTGAATTGTTTTATTTGTTTCTAATTGATTGATTTCAGCCCTGAGTTTGATTATTTCCAGCCGTCTACTCCTTTTTGGTGTGTCTGCTTCTTCTTTTTCTAGGGTTTTTAAGTGGGCCATTAAGTTGCTTGAATGAGCTGTCTCGAATTTCTTCTTGAAGGCACTTAGTGCTATGAACTTTCCTCTTAGCACTGCTTTCATTGTGTCCCACAAGTTAGGGTATGTTGTGTCTTCATTTTCATTGAGTTCTAGAAAGGCTTTAATTTCTTTCTTTATTTCTTCCCTGACCCAGCTGTCATTTAGTAACAAGTTGTTCAGTTTCCATGAGTGTGTAGGCTTTTTGCTATTTCTGTTGTTGTTGAAGTCCAGCTTTATTCCATGGTGATCAGACAGGATACAAGGGATTATTTCAGTCTTCTTGTATCTGTTGAGGCTTGCTTTGTGACCAACTATATGGTCTATTTTGGAGAAGGTTCCATGAGGTGCTGAGAAGAAGGTAAATTCTTTTGTGTTTGGGTGTAAAGTTCTGTAGATGTCTGTGAGGTCCATTTGATTCATGACCTCTGTCAGAGATATTGTTTCTTTGTTTAATTTCTGTTTTGTTGACCTGTCCTTTGTTGAGAGTGGGGTGTTGAAGTCTCCCACTATTAATGTGTGGGGATCTATATGTGGTTTAAATTTTATCAATGTTTCTTTTACAAATGTGGGAGCTCTTGTATTTGGGGCATAGATGTTCAGGATTGTGATGTCTTCCTGGTGGAATTTTCCCTTGATGAGTATGAAGTGTCCTTCCTCATCTCTTTTTATTAATTTTTGTTGAAAGTCTATTTTATCAGATATTAGAATGGCTACTCCTGCTTGTTTCTTGGGTCCATTTGCTTGGAAAGTCGTCTTCCAACCTTTTACCCTCAGGTAATGTCTATCTTTGTGTCTTAGGTGTGTTTCTTGTATGCAACAGATTGCTGGGTTTTGTTTACGTATCCATTCTGTTAATCTGTGTCTTTTTATTGGAGAGTTGAGTCCATTGATGTTGAGAGAGATTAATGACCAGTGGCTGTTAGATCCTTTGATTTTGATGTTGGCTGTGGTCATAAGGTTTTGTGTTTGGTTGCTTTTTTTTTTTTTTTTTTTTACTGTAATAGGGTTATTTATTTCCTGTGTTTCCTTGAAAGAAGCTAATTTTTTGGGGTTGTATTTTCCCTTCCAGTGTCTTCTGTAATGCTGGATTTGTGTGTAGGTATTGTTGAAATTTGTTTCTGTCATTGAATATCTTGTTTTCTCTGTCTATGAGGACTGAGAGTTTTGCAGGGTATAGTAGCCTGGGCTATATCTGTGTTCTCTTAGGGTCTGCATGATATCCGTCCAGGTCCTTCTGGCTTTCATAGTCTCTGTTGAAAAGTCAGGTGTGATTCTAATGGGTTTGCCATTATATGTTACTTGGCCTTTTTCCCTTGCAGCTTTTAGTATTTTTTCTTTGTTCTGTATACTTACTGTTTTGATTATTATGTGGCGGGAGGATTTTCTTTTCTGGTCAAATTTGTTGGGTGCTCTGTAGGCCTCATGTATTCTTATTGGCCTCTCCTTTAAGTTGGGGAAATTTTCTTCAATGATTTTGTTGAAAATATTTTCTGGGCCTTGGAGAAGGGAGTCTTCTTTTTTCTCTATACCAATCATTCTTAGGTTTTGTCTTTTCATATTGTCTTGGATTTCTTGGACGGTCTGTGTCAGGAATTTTTTGGATTTCACATTTTCTTTGACAGATACATCGATTTCTTCCATTGTATCTTCTACACCTGAGATTCTTTCTTCCATTTCTTGTATTCTGTTGGTTATGCTTACCTCTGTAGTTCCTGTTTTCTTCCCTAAATTTTTCCTCTCCATTATTTTCTCCATTTGTGTTTTCTTTAATTTTTCTAGTTCTATCTTCAGGTCTTGAGTTGTTTTGTTTACTTCCTTCACCTGTCTGCTTGTATTTTCCTCTTTTTCTTTTAGTTCCTTCAACTCTGTCTCTTTGATTTCTTTCAGTGATTTAATTATTTCTTCTCTGAAGGCCACAAGCTGTTTGGCTGCATCTTCCCGTATTTCTTCACTGATGGCCCTAATTTGCTTGTCTTTATCTTCCTCCATTTCTTTACGGATAGCCATGATCTGTTTGGTTTTATCTTCCTCTAATTCTTTACGTATTTTATCTGTTTCCTCTATTATTCTCTTCATCAACATAGATGTAAGGTCATCTTCTTGATTTTCTATTATGCTGCATTGTTCAGGGCTGTTCACCCCTGGATGGCTGGGTTCTGGAGATGCCATATTGCTCTGTCTTTTGTTGGTTGAGCCTTTATGCTGACCTCTACCCATTGGGCTGATTTAGGTTTTGGCTGTTAGTTTCTGTGCTTCCTGGAGTCCTGAGGTAGGGAGTATCCCCTTGGCCGGAAGATGATTTTTCCTGAAGGAGTCCTTCTCTGCTTTTTGGTTATGGTCACTGTATGGCCAGTGTTTCTCCGGAGTTGCCACTGCTCACCTCAGGTTTATAGCCCTGAGTAGTAGCTGTGGTCTATGTTAGGCAGGGGGGGATCTCCTCTTACCCATAAAATTTCTCAAGACAGCTGCCCCACTTCTGGGTTTCTTGTTATAAATTTAGTGTGCTGCTGCTCACTAAATTTCCATGTACAGTCCTCTTGAAGAAACTGCTGATTCCCTAGCTGTGGGGTTTTCTCCCAACAGGGAAACTCAGTCTGTTATTCTGGGGCGCACAGTTCTGTCTGAGAAAGTGGGAGGTGCACTCAGCAAGTCTCTGGGCCAAAGGCTGAGTGTTCCACTCTGGACCTGGAGAATGTGCACCTAGGTTGAGTTGGCGCCTGGGGGCACTGTTCTGGTCTGGAGGCTGGGTGCCTCACTCTGGACCAGAAGCTGTGTGTCTCTGTCTGGGATGGCGGCTGTAGGCACCACTCTGGTCCAGACGCTGTGGGTGCAGCCCCCCTGAAGGATCAGGGATTCCTACAGTTTTGGCAGTCCAGCCAGGGACAACTGGCCGATCCCTGGCACAGTATCTGAGGGCTGCTGTAATGGCTCTTCGGCTCCTGCAGGTCCGAGGATGCAGCTGTGTGTCCCAGTGCCCCAGGGGAACGCAATAATGGTGGCAGAGCACAGCGCTCCTTCCTGCACTAGAGTCTGCGTGAGTCCAGGAAGTGTTTTGGTGCTTGGTATCCTAAGCGTTAGAGCTGCTGACCCCCTCCGCTGGGGGTTTCCTCCTGCCAGAGACACGCAGTCTGGTGCCCTGGTGCCCCGGTGCCCACAGTTCTATCTGACGCGGCGAATCACGCGCGCAGGCAGGGCTCTGTGCAGGCAGGCACCTTTGTCCCTCCCGGCTCTGGGTCCGGGCTGGCTCCTGGGGCACCCGCGGAACCCGAGTCTTTTCCAGGGGATGTCTGGGTAACCTGGGGACGGTCCCAATTGTTTTCTGCTCCGTGGGGTTATCTCTTGACTGGGAAATCCAGTCTATGGTGTTGTGGGCCCACAGTTCAGTCTGGGACCGTGACCAGATCGCACTGGCGGGTAGCTCTGGGCTGGCGACCAAGCGCCTGGCGGAACGGGGATCTCTTCCGCGGTTTAGCCGGGTGAGTTAAAGCTGATCGAATCCCCCACCGTGGGGTATCCTCTCACCTGAGAAACACAACCACTTGTGTTTTATGGCCGCGAGTTCTGATTGCTGGTCACTGTGCCAATCCTGCTGTGCTGCTCCTCAGAATGAGAGTCCTCCCGGCGCTGCCATCTTGTCCCGCCTCGAGCATGGGATTCTTAATCCCAGGGTCATGGGTTCGAGCCCCACGTTGGGCACCATTTGTTGTTGGTGACGATTAATATTTACTATTGATATATCTTCTGATAAAGCTGCTGTTAATCCTAAACAGCTGTATACCCAAATCACCACACAGAGACTGGGATTTATTTAGTTATCCTAGAACACAATGCTGGGCAATAGTTACTCCATCCTAAATCTCTAAGCCCTCATAGTTTCCTAACATTTAGATTTTACCCATTATACTTGCTTTTAGTGATATATTAGGTCCAATCCATCTCTCCACATAGTTTCAAGATCTCTTCTCCTGCCTCTCTCCCAGCTTTCTCCTCTGTCCTTCTCTCCTCCTCCTCTGCCTCCCACCTTCCTGTCCTGTGGCTGCTCCCTCTCTTCCTGCTTCTTTCTATTGCTCAACTTTGTGGCTAGTTATTTTATTTTGGTATGTTTACACAAAGTTGAGACAGGTGATGCTTAGAATAAGTATCACAATGCAATGTCCAGACTGAAACCAGAGAGTGGGGGAGAGAAATCAGCATTTGAATGAACAAGGGTAAGGTGTATACATTTCAAAAGAACAGTATACCAATAAGCTCTGTACTTCATTTTTTAAATTGGGTTACTTGATTTGTTGCTGTTTAACTTCTTAAGTTCTTTATATATTCTGGATATTAGCCCACTGTCAGATATAGGGTTGGTGAAGATCCTTTCCCAATCTGTAGACTATCATTTTGTTCTGACAACAGTGTCATTTGCTTTACAGAAGCTTTTCAGTTTCATGAGGTCCCATTTATTGATTGTTGCTCTTATAGTCTGTGCTGTTGGTGTTCTGTTCAGGAAGTTGTCTCCTGTGCCAATGAGGTCAAGGTTCTTCCCCACTTTTTCTCCTAACAGGTTTAGTGTATCTGGTTTTATATTGAGGTCTTTGATCCACTTGGATTTTAGTTTTGTGCAGAGTGATAAGTATGGATAAGTATGGATTTGCATTTTTTACATGTAGACATCCAGTTAGACCAGCAACATTTGTTGAAGATGCTATCTTTTTTCAATTGTATAGTTTTGGCATCTTTGTAAAAAATCAGGTGTTCCTAAGTGTATGGGTTTATTTCTGAGTCTTCTATTTGATTCCATTGATCTATCATTCTGTTTCTACGTCAGTACCATGCCGTTTTTATTACTATTATACTGTTGTACAGCTTGAGATAAGGGGTGGAAATACCTCCAGAAGACCTTTTATTGTAGAGGATTGTTTTAGCGATTCTGGGTTTCTTGTTATTCCATATTAAGTTGAGAATTTTTCTTTCAAGGTCTGTAAAGAATTGTGTTGATATTTTGATGGGAATTGCATTCAATCTGTAGATCGTTTTTGGTAAGATGGCCATTTTTGCTATGTTAATCCTGCCAAGCCATCAGCATGGGAGCTCTTTCCATCTTCTGATATCTTCTTCTATTTCTCTCTTCAGAGACTGAAAGTTTTTTTCATACAAGTCTTTGACTTGCTTGATACACCAAGGTACTTTATGTCATTTGTGGCTATTGTGAAGGGTATTGTTTCCCTAATTTCTTTCTCAGCCATTTGTCCATAAATAATTCTTTTCTCTCTAGTTATTTTATGGTTTGTGTTTGTGTGTATATGGGTGTGTGTGGTTCATGTGCATGGATGTGCACATATGAAGAAGCCAGAGGGAGTGTCTTGCTTTATCACTCTCCATGCCAGTCTTTGAGACAGGATCTCTCACTGAACCTGGCTCTAGGATGACAGCCAGCAGTGTATAGCAGCCCTCTCATCACCACTCTTCACAATGCTGGCATCACAGGCACCTGTGGCCAGAGCTGTCTTTTTTTGAAGTTTATTTTTAAAAATTTATTTACTTTATATGCCAGTCATAGTCCCCTCCTTTGTCTCATCCTCCCTCCCTCTTCCCCCCTATTCCCCTCTTTAGTCCTCAGGAAGGGAGATTTCTTTTCTCCTTCCAACTGATCCCAGCCTTTCAAGTCTCATCTGGACTGCCTGCATCCTCTTCCCCTGTGGCTTGAGAAGGTCACCACATCAGGGGGAAGTGATGTAAGAGCAGGCAACAGAGGCCATGTCAGAGACAGTTCTGCTCCCCTTACTAGGAAATCCACATGGAGTCTGAGGTGTCTATGGGCTATATCTGAGCAGGGGGCCTCGGTCCTCTCCATGCATGGTTCTTAGTTGGTGAGTCAGTGTCCAATGGGCACCCTGGATCCAGATTTGTTGGCAGAGCTGTTTGTTTGTTTGTTTGTTTGTTTTTTACATGGGTGCTAGAGTTTCACACTTAGGATCTCAGGCTTGTGTAGCTAGTGCTCTTACCACTGAGCTGACTCCCCAACCCCCCACTACTGTCCTCCTTGAGGTTCACTTTCCCATAAGCATGTGGGAGGTAGATACCACAACTGGAACTCAGGTGAGATGGCCTTCTCAAATGTGAGAGAATCCAAAATCCAAGAGAACGTGTGTAGAATACCCAGCCTTTCCTTTTCAGGTGTGGAGATTATAAGCAACCTCTCCAATGGAGTGCTTTTTCCTAGGCTCTGTCTCTGAGGGAGGAAGCAGTAATTTTTAGCCTTTTCCTTGGTCTTATTTTAGATTTAGAGGGAAGTTTCAAGAATTTACCTAGCATCTCTGTGTCTTCTACACTGAGCTTAACTCCAATAATAACATCTTATGTAACCACTAAATTTGTAAAACCCAGGAAGCTAGTAGGACAGCAAGACTCTTCACCTCACTATGCTGCTTATTTTAATTTACTTTTCCCACCGGGATCTTTCCTCCACCATTCTAGAATCTCCCCCAGGATCTCACATTACATTTAGTCACCATTTCTCAGCATTCAGGATGTGGCAATCTGTCAGACATTCCCGTCTTTCAAGACTTGACAGTACTGAAGCATATGGCAAGTTTTTACTTTGTAGAAAAAGCTCTTTGTGTTTTTGATTTTTTCTGTGAGTAAGCCATTTTTTTGGGGGTGGGTAGAATGAAGTGAGGTTGCCTTTCCTCTTGTATTGTGTCACAGGACTCCTGGTGTCTGGGTGGAGTCTTATGCTGATCACGCATTCCTTCCCTTCATTAAGATGGCTGCAACCGATCTTTACTGAGAAGTTCTGCTTTTCCTTTGGCATTAGAGGAAACAGTACATTCTAAAGGCCTTCTGGGCTACTGCTTACTGTTGAAGGAGAGCTCTGTACGTGGCAGAAGAGATTCATATGGAGAATTACAGCGAAGCAACACTGAACTGATTTCTATCCCACTGCTTTGCCTTTGAGCCACCACCTTTACCTTGTCTCCCTCTTTGTATTCCTCCCTCTTGCTTTCTTCCTCTCCGTTCTCTTCCTTGTTACATCATTTAACTTCCTAAGGATGAAGAAGGGCACTGGGCACCCCCGGGATTTCTTTCTATATTATAAGGTTAGGTCTTCCGTGAACTGACATTAATAATATTTCAGTTCTCTTAAGGTTGTAACAGCCCTCATCAAAGGACCAGAAGTATTTTGGATCTGGACTTTTTTTTTTCATTTGTATTTTACACATACTTTATACATATAGTCTGAAGATAATTTCACGTAATATTTTTCAGTCTGCTTGCATGCAGCTGTGACCTATCACATGAGGTCAGGTATCGGATCTAAAAATATCTTTTCACTGTACGTTCACTGTGCAGAGAACAGTTTCATTTACGTATATATTCTACCTTGAGTTTATTCCCCGTACTCCTTGCCCTCTACCTTCCCCTCCTGTTAACCTGTTAACCCTCCTTTGTTCCTAGACACTGCTCTCTTGTCCTATATACATACATGGTTTTATGTATCTATTACAAAAATCTAGGAACCAGATTAGAATTTTAACTTGTGCTTTTATTTTAATGCTGAAGAAATTTTGGATTTTGGAATAGTTTGGCTTTAGTCTTTTTGGCACTGAGGTAGCAACTTAGGTTTCCAAGGTAGACAAAGACATACTTTGAGCAGCATTGTTTTTAGCTGGCCTCCATTTTTGATGCAAAACCTTAGTCTCCACCCCAGACCTTCTGAATTGGAGTGTGTAGTAGGGATTGTAATTGACACGAAGCTGTTATACTCACATGTGGAGTACGGTGTGCTGTTCATCATTTTTGGGTGCATGCACGTGTGCGTGCGTGTGTGTGTGTGTGTGTGTGTGTGTGGCTAGAAGTTAAGTCTGGATGCTCTCCTCTATTGCTCTTCCTGATGGCCAGTAAGCTCCAGGGGTCTGCCTGGCTTTGCTCCCAGCACTGGGGTTGCCGGCGCACATTACTGTGGCTGCCTGCCTTCTTTCCCTTGCCTAAATGCTGAGGATCCGAGTGGAGGTCCTCACATGTACCAGACAGGTACTACACTCAGTGAGCCATCTCTTCAGTCCCCAGTGTGATATTTCAATGCATGTATATGATATGTAAAGGCCAGGATCTGTAGCCTGTTTATTTCCTTACATTTTATTAGTTCTTTTTTTTCACTTCACTTCATTTATTTATTTTTTAAATATATTTTTTATTTATTACAATTTATTCAGTTTGTATCCCAGCTGTAGCCCCTACCCACTTCCCCTCCCAATCCTGCCCTTCCTTCCTCTTCTCCTCCCATAGCCCTCCCCCAGCCCACTGACAAGGGAATGTCCTCCACCCCTTCCATCTGATCCTAGCCTTTCAGTTCTCATCAGGACTGTCTGTATTGTCTTCCTCTGTGGCCTGGTAAGGCTGCCCTTTCTTTGCATTGAGAACATGTACAATCCTTTTGACTAGCTATTTTAAAATAGTCCATTAATTGATATCTGCTGTAGTAACGTTATTGTACTATAGAGTACTGGGAGTACTCCTTTGAGCCTGCTTTTAACCAAGATGATTTGTGAAGTACAAGGCACTCTTTAAAAAGAGTACTCACTGTACTCTTTTACTCTATTCACAGTAAATCTGTCTCCTAGATGCCTGGACAGCTTTGGCTGTTCAGGACCAGACAAAGATGACCTCACAATGATTATGGCAGGAAGCCTATTCAGCTCTTGGAGTTGTGATGGTGGTAGATGACATCATAGGAGCTCTCACAGCACAGGATGAATGTGTTGACCTCAAAGCATTACTGATGCTCTTGTAGGATGTCAGTGTCTTGGGCATGCTGGCTTTCTGAGTTTTGTTGACTCTGAGAGGAAGCCCTGTAACTAGCTTCCCTTTGTCTCATGCACTTTCCGAGCTGCTGGAGATGCAGGGTATAGATTCCCTATTACCCCAAATGAATGATTCTAAAATCAATTTACCTAATGGCCAGTTTAATTAATAGCAGTTTCTTCCAATTCACATGCAACAGGAAGTTAAGTAGGTTAAGTAAAATTTAGTGTTAGATGAAGGTATTTTAAGCAAAATTTCACTCTATATTAACTCCAGACAAGCTGAGTTCATGTGGTTTCACTTGACCCAGGGTCTTCTCCTGGAACAGGTGGTGGTGACCTTCTCCATAGGACTGCCCGACAGCAGTGTGTAGTCATCAGTGGCAATACATTTTAGAAGTCTAAAAGTCAGGGCCAAGAGGCATGCTCCGCTTGTCTCCTCATTGGTTCCCCGAGAGGTGCATCACACGTATCTTTACTTGCTTGGTGACCATGGTATTGAAAAGCGCTTTGACTTAGCTGGTCCCTGCTTGGAAGGCTCCTCTTCTAATGCAGCCTCGGTGACCATGCACATGCATTAAGGTACTCTTTATGATGCTCATGCTCAGCCTGTGCTTGCCATCATCCTGGACACCCTTATCCCAGTGGAATTAAGACTAATCTCAGCTTTATTATCAAGCCGCATGCCTTTCTTTTAGACCCTACTTATCTGCTTCCAAGTTTGTATTTGTAGTGTGATTTTTTCATTAACATCTGTCCTCCCCCTGAATGGCAAGCTCAGTGAACATGTGGGCCTTGTCTGTTTTGTCTCATCGTGGCACCTTCAGAGACTAGAGTAGGATGTAGCATATCAGCTTGGAGCTATGGTAAATATTTCTGGATTGAATGAACACATTAACAAACCTCTGGCTTTTATTAACAGTAATCAATTACATATGGCACTTCTCATAGATAACTGCCATACGACAGAGTACTCTGACATTGAAGCTGAGACTCATTATTGTAGAAGATAAAAGTTTCTCATCAAGAGAGCAGTTCAATAAAATCACCATTTAAATAATGATAGTAATTGCTGACATTTATTGAGTTCTTGCAGCATATCAGTTATCACAGTGATGTGACAATATGACACATCTCTCTATATTTTCGTGGAAGCTTATCTTTCTTAAAAGCCGAGAAGGAGCCTCTAGACTCTGTTGCCAAGGTGACTGCTCTCTGTTTTTAGTGGCGTGAAGCATTCAGCACCCTGGACAAGGGCCATGGATTTAGGCTCTGATCAGTTTGCTGCCAACTCCCAGGAGTTGGTGGCACATTCTGAGAACTATCTGCCCAGGAGGTCAGCTTTCTTGATGACTCTCTTGGGTGGATGGGTGTTGTTTATAGGGCAGATGGGTCTGTGTTGATTTCACTCTTCCAAGAGTGTTCAGCACAGGCTCTAGTGTCTCAGCCTTGTGCCTTTGGTCAAGACACTGACTTCCTTTTGGGTTGCATTCTAGTTAAGTGGAGATAATGGTCTGTTTCCCTACAGAGTTGACATAGGAATCACTGATGTATGCAAAGAACTCATCGAGTTGGCATGTGGTAAGATGTAACAACTGCTAGTTGATTATTATGTGTTTTACCATCATATAGCTGGGCCTTTCACAGAATTACTTCCCTGATGAACTTTTATTTCCCATCACAGTGATTTTCAGCTTCAGGGTTACAACTCATTGGTAGAGCATAATCAGCTCTTCATGTGTACATCTGCTACTGCAGTCATTTATTCATTTACTTACTCATCATTCATTCATTCATTCATTCATTCATTCATTAGTTCATTGCAGAATTCTACAGTAAATCTCTCTAACATGCTAGGCTCTACAGACAAGGTGATGAGTGAGAGCAGGCTATGTCCATACCTTTATGGAGCTCGAAGTCCAGTGTCGGAAAAATATTGAAACTTTAGAAGTGGAATCAAAGATAATAAGGAAACTGGAAGCAAAATGATATTAATCAGGGCCTGGGCCCACTGCCTTTGTCCAGGGTATTGAATGCTTCACATTACTGGAAACTGAAAGAAGCCACTTTGGTAATCAGGGTCTAGAAGCTTCCTCACTGTGACAATTTAGTGAGATATGTATGACGTATGGTCAAGTACTTATCATAATTGATTTATTTTAAGAACTCAAAAAATGCCAGCAATTTCTGTCATTATTTAAATGTTGATTTTATTCATATGATCATAGGAGTTGATTCCTGATGATATCTTGTCAGGAAAGGCAAGTAGGGATTAAGGGTAAAGGAAGTGGGTAACAGCTGGACCACCCCTGGTCATACACCCCAAGGACTCTCTATCCTACCTAATTTAAAGAAATTAAAGAAAAGAAAAAGCGAGAGGAGTGCCCCTCTCTGGAGAGTGGCAGCAGGCGTGCTGTGCGGGATGGGAGCCTGGCATGTCTGGAGACCTGAGAGAAGCCTGGAATGTGGAAAGCAAGGTCGAGCAGACAAGGCTGAGGAGATTTACAGATGCCAGAACCTGTGGGTCCTTGTTTAGAAATCCTAGACCCAACCTCATAAGCAATGGAAGTCAGTGGTGGGGTTTTAAGCTGGGAGTGTTTGGTAACTTAATTGGATTTTGTTGTTGTTTTGAGATATATTCTTCCTCTATATAGCCCTGGATGGTCTGGAAATATATATATGTCCTTGAGCTCATAGAGATCCATCTGCTTCTGCCTCTTGACTAGATTTTTATTTTCAAAAGATGACTGTGGCCTTCAAATGGCTTAGAAAGGGCCAGAATAGATTTATCAGTATCTTAGAGGAGGCTGTAGAGTTGCCCATAAGAAATGATGGTGGCCCAGGAAAGGACAACAGCAGCAGAGATGAGTGATGGGTGTGGAGGATCACCTAGAATAGAGCAATGAATTAGGAAATACTTCACATATTAGGCACAGGGAAGAGAAGGTATCAGAGTTGCCATTTGGGGGCCCAGCCTTAGATCTTTGGGAGGCTCTCCTACCCAGGTGCCAGGTTTATGAGGGACAATCAGACTATGTGTTTGTTTACTGAGTTTGAGGGACACAAGTTGAATTACTGCATAGACAGATAGCTACCCAAGTATACAGCTCAGAAAACAGACCTGGATTGGAAATAAAAATTTGTCATTCACTGGTGTAAAAATAACCAAACCAAACCAACCAGCTAACCAAAACTACCACCACCACTATCACCACCCCCACCAACTGCCAGATGGGTTAGAGTCCAGACAGACTTTTTGTTTTGATCTGTAAACTATCTGAGAAGAGGAAGGGCTAGAGCTAAAACTTCATGCCAGAAAGTTTGCTGACACTGGAAGGGGGAATGTATTGTAATCAGGAATGTAATTTGTTTGTTTTTCTCATGGCAGAAAATAGCTTGGGTACTGTCAGCAGGAAAGGGTTACATGTTAGAGACTGAGTCTGTGTATGTAGTCCTGTTTTGCAATTGTTGCTTCTTCACAACTCTTTTTTTTTTTTTTTTTTTTTTTGCTGACATCTTTGATCCTGGTCATAGGTGTTCTGTCTCTCTGCTCTCTGTATTCCAGATGTGTTTACCCCTCTGTGCTTTTGCTTTCTCTCTTCACCCCCAAAGCTTTACTGCTTCTCCTTTTAAAGAGTGAATTTCCTGCCCCTCTCACTATTGGTCAGGCTGTGTTGTCTGTTTTTCTATTAAGTTTTTATTTTACCTTGTCATAAAGCATTACATTCCTTAAAGAGGCACATCTTTACGTCACCTGCTGCTTTTTTACACCTAGTGCTATCCTTCCCTTGTGGGTTTCTGCCATACTTCCCACATGACTTCCTGTCTTGCTTTCATATTTTGTAAGTTTGTCTTAGCTGTGGGTCTTTATTTAGGTCTATCTGGGTTTGCTCTGTGAAAGGAAGTGATTTTAACTTTGGGTGGGAGAATATGTATTACAGTGGAATAAGAAGAATAAAGAGTCAGCCCTATATGTGAGGAAGGGCTCACTTTCACATTAAGTGAAAAGAGCGTGGAAAAGTGAGCGTAACGTGCTACGTTTGTGTTAAAGAGGTGAGATGGATAATGAATTCATGTTTGCTTTCTCAGATTGAGAACCTTGGGAAAAAAGGATAGATAGTCTTTTTAGCAAATGATGCAGGAAAATTGACCATTTGTATGCAAAAACTGGACCTTGAGCCAGATTCTACACTTTTCATGAAAATTAACTCAGAAGGCCATGCAATGCAATGTAAAACATAAAACTAGAACACAGGGAATATACATGGCCTTGGTTTTAGTGATATCATTTTAGATAGGATATTGAGAATGGGAACAATGAAAAAAAATGTTAGGTTTTGTTAAAATGAAAATCTCTGCTCTGCTAAAGACACTGGAAGGAGAGTGGGAAAACAAATCAGACTTGGAAGAAAGTAACTTAGACAGAAGTTGGTACTGGAAGTGAGGTTAAATCCTGCTTACAGTGTCCAACTTCTTTCCTAGTCCAAAGTCTCCAAATCTTCCACATTTCTCAAAAAAAAAAAAAAAAAAGCTACACAGTAAGGTCTGTCACAGCAATAGCCCATTCCATGGTACCAACTTCTGTCTTAGTTATTTCTCTTCATTTACTGCTAGGAAATAGGGAAATGCCAGAACATTTGAAGAAAAAGCAAGAAACCATAATAATGGGAATGTTTCAAAAGAGAAAACATACAATAGCTAAAGATGGATCAATTTGAAACCCTGAAAGAATAAAAGTTAGAATATAATCTGAAGAATAAAATGATAGCAACTAAATCCATATTGCTTTAGATACATTTGAATTAAAAAAGGGAAACAAAATACAAAAGTCCCATGAGGAGTTACCAGTAATTATTGTAAATTACCTGCCCTCAAGGCAAGGGGGGCAGAACTCCCCTCTACTTCAGTACGGGCTGCAGATGGACACTTTCTTCCCGGGAGAGCGGTGTGGAAGCAGGAGGACACATAGTGGAGAAAGTCATCAGGAACTACTTGAGCCTGGTAGGCTGACACCAGGATCGACCTCAGTAGGGTTACTGGTGACATGGCATATGCCCCCGGTAAACTGAGGTGAGGATGGTACCTGACATCGCTTGTCTCCCTCCCCTAAATTCACAACGTGGAAGTAATTGTGAGAGACATCACAGAAATCCACATTGAAGAAAAACACCTGAGTACTACTCAAATGTGTCCAGGTTATTAAAAAAAGAGACAAGTCTGAATGGGTGCAGCCTGGAGCCTGAGGAGACAGGCTGATTAAATCTATGCAGTATGTTGGATAAGATAGTAGGTTAGAAAGGGAGCACAAGGTAAAAATTCTGAGGAAATATTGGGGAAGAGGAGGAGGAGAGATTGTGAGGGCCATGGTTGGAGGGTGGCTATAAAGAAACAGTGTTTTCCAGACACTGCAGCCAGCCACACAGATGAACTCAGGGCAGTTGTGACAGCAGGCACAAGAGCTGTGCAAGCTCAAGTCAGACAAGATCCCAGCATGGAGACTGGGGTGGGCATGAAGCCTCACCCCTAGCTGAGAACCTTTTGTCAGCTGAGAGCTGCTGGGAGAGGGAACACCATTTTTAAGGGAATCTCCCTTACTAGGCTGACACTCCAGTAGGTAGGCCACATCCAAGAGTATCTGAGCAGCACACATTGTACTTGATGCTTTTAAAAATGGAAAGAGAAGACACAAAGTTGAGTGTTTGGAGGGAGGGGGTGAGGATCTGGGTGGAGTTTGGGTGGGGTGAATATGATCAAAATACTTTGAATGAAATTCTCAAAGAATTAATAAAAATAAATTAAAAACTTAGGAAATATGAAGAAGGTATAGATCTTAGTCAATAATAGTATATTTACATTGGTTCATCAATTGTGTAAAATGTCAACAATGGAAGAAGCTAGTGTGGGGCATGTAGACTGATATATACATCACATTTTTCTATAAATCTAGGGTTATTCTTTTTTAAATTTTTGTTTTATTTTTATTAATTATTTATTATCATTAGTTCACTTTTTATCCCAGCTGTAGCCCCCTCCCCTCCCCTCCTAATTCCACCCTTCCTCCCTCTTCTCCTATGTCCCTCCCTCAGTCTCCTCTCCTTCCATTTGAACCTATCAAGTATCATCAGGACTGGCAGCATTGTCCTCCTCTGTGGACTGGTAAGGCTGCTCCCCCCTCAAGGTAAAAGACACAGCATACATTTCTTAGGACAACCTGGGGTGCTGAACATGGCATGTATAAGATGAAAGGAGAAATTTTCATTGAGTGCTTATATATATATATTAATCAATTTATTTTTTCATTTATTAAAATTAAATTATTTATACAATAATTCTCATTATAGTTTCCCCTGCTCCAAGTCCCTCAAGATCTGCTCTACTTCCTTTTCCATCTGAATCCACTCAGTTTCTGTCTCTTGTAGAAAACATACAGGTATCTAAGGAATAATATTAATAAAATAAGATAAATAAAAAACAAACAAATCTCCATGAATGATCCATGGCTGGAGTATCAGTCTCAGAAAAAAACCTCTGGGCCCAGGTATTTTGGTTCTGTTGCTCTCCTTGTGGAGCTCTTGTTGCCTCCAGGTCTTTCTATCTCCCCCTTCTTTCATAAGATTCCTTGCATTCTGCCCAAAGTTTGGCTATGAATCTCAATATCTGCTTTTGATACCCTGCAGGGTAGAGTCTTTCAGAGGCCCTCTGTGGTAAGCTCCTGTCCTGTTCCCTGTTTTTCCCCTTTGCCGATGTTCACCCTGTTTGCCTTTCTGAATGAGGATTGATCATCTTAACCAGATTCCACCTTCTTGATTAGCTTCCTTAGGTGTACAGATTTTAGTATGATTATCATATATTATATGTCTAGTAACAACTTATAAGTGAGTATATACCCTGTGTGTCTTTCTGCTTCTGGGATACTTCACTCAGGATGATCTTTTCTAGATCTCACCATTTGCCTGCAAATTTCATGATTTCCTTGTTTTTAACTGATGTGTAGTATTCCATTGTGTAAATGTACCACATGGAGATAACCTAGAACCCCTGCACAGATGTAACCCATAGCAGCTCAGTATCCGAGTGGGTTTCCTAGTAAGGGGACCAGGGACTGTCTCTGAGATGAACTCAGTGGTCTGCCTGAGGGGGGGGATACAGCCTTACCAGGCCACAGAGGAAGATAATATAGTCAGTCCAGATGAGACCTGATAGACTAGGATCAGAAGGAAGGGGAGGAGGATTTCCCCTATCAGTGGACTGTGGGAAGGGCATGGGTAGAGAAGAGGGAGGGAGGATGGGATTGGGAGAAGAAGAGGGAGGGAGCTACAGGTGGGATGCAAAGGGAATAAACTGTAATTTACAAAAATAAAAATAAAATATAATAATAATAAAACAAATCATAATATGACAAAACAATCAAACAAGAAAAAGAGCCAAAGAAAAAGCACAAGAAACACGTGTAGAAGGAGAGATACATATGTTCACACACACAAGAATTACATAAAAACGCAACCTTGAAGCTATAATATATATGCAAAGGACCTGTAAGTTAAACAACAAAAACAAAAATAACAAAACAGTGACTGAACATTATGAGACAAAGAAGCTCCAAAGGTGTGGTTGAGTTGATTTTGTGTTGGCCATGTACTGCTGGGCACGGGGCCTGCCTTTAAGACTGTTTTCTTTTCACTGAGACTCCCTCGTAGAACACCAATATTTTATTTGCAAGTGGCTATCAATTAGAGATAGCTGGGCATGGGGCCTGCCTTTAAGACTGTTTTCTTCCCCACTGAGACTCCCTCATAGAACACCAATATTTTATTTGCAAGTGGCTATCAATTAGAGATAGCTTTTGGGTTAGGGATGCTGGCATGTGTCCTCTTGTTCTTTCAGCTCTAGGACCCTGTCTTGTGCAGACCCATGTAGACCCTGTGCATGCTGCCTCATTTTTGTGTTCATGTATGTTCCAGCCCTGTTGTATCTAGAATGCCTTATATCCTTGGTGTCCTCCAGTCCTTCTGGCTCGTACGCTCTTTCTGTATCTTTTCCCACAGCGTTTCCTAAGCCCCAAAGGGAGAAATCTGACGGAGGCTTCATTTTTAGGGCTGAGTGTTTCAAGGTCTTTCTCTCTCTGCATAGTGTCTGGCTGTAGATATCTATCTATATTTGTTCTCATCTGCTGCAGAAGGAAACTTCTCTGATGATGGCAGAGCAAGGCATGGATCTATGAGTATAGCAGAATGTCATTAGGAGTAATTTTATTGATATGTTCCTTTAGCAGAACAGTAGTATTGGATTTTCTCCAATGCCTCTTTCTATCTCATCTCAGGTTCTTGGCCCATGCAAGCAATGTTAGGTGTGGATTCTGTCTCATGGAATGGGCCTTAACTCAAATCAGATATCTGTTGGTTACGCCTTTAAAATTTGTGCCACTATTGCACCAGCATATCTTATAAATTGAAGGGTTTGTAGCTGGTTGATTTTTTGCCTACTTCCTTTGTTAGCATTATGAGCACCTTTCATTACCATGGTTATTGGTCCATTGGGGTGAAGGCTCTTGGTGTGCACTAGTAGACTACTTCATTTTTAATGAGTTGTGTAGGTTTGATCATCAGCAATAGAAACTTAACATCAACTTGTATAAGTCATCAATAGCCTTGTCAATTGCCTGGGTTTTTTAGGAATTCTTTGGCCAAGAACTTGATTTGATGTAACCCTATCCTCATACTGAAAGCTTCGTTTGGTGACAAGAGATGTCCAGTTGGGGCTGTCTTCCCCATTATTTGATGATCTCACTTAAATTGCTATCATATATGGATTTATTATGGGAAGCCTCTACTGTATTAGTTTTCCATACAAACCTTCAAATGGTCCCTAATTTTAGCTGCTTCTCCCTGTATCTTCTCCCTTGTTCTCTCATCCCCCAACCCACTCTCTTTGACCCTCCCATTTCAGGCCCATTTCCTCAGACTCATCCATCCTTAACTCTCAATGGTTATGTCTGTGGTTATATGGGTTGTAGCTTCTCAGTGGCTTAATAGTTAATATCTTCATATAAGAGAATACATGACATATTTGTTTTTCTGGGTCAGAGTTACCTCATTCAGGATGACTTTTCTTAGTTACATTCCTTTACCTATGAATTTCATTTTTTTAAACCATGAAAACAGTCAGAGTATTTTCCTAGAATAATAATATTTCTTTTATTTAAAAATCTTAAAAATTTTATTACCACTATCTTCTGTGTGTATGAGGGACATGTGGGTTGTTTCCAGCTTCTGGCTATTACAAATAAAGCTGCTACAAACATGGTTGAGCAAATGTCCTTGTCATACTTGAGCATCTTTTGGATATATGCCTAAGAGTTGTATAGCTGGATCTTTTTTTTTAAATTTAATTTTAATTTTTTAATATTAGTTACAGTTTATTAACTTTGTATCCCAGCTGTATTCCGCTCCCTCATTCCCTCCCAATCCCACCCTCCCTCCCTCATCTCCTCCCTGCCCCTTTCCAAGTCCACTGCTAGGGGAGGACTTCCTCCCCTTTCATCTGACCCTAGCTCATCAGGTATCTTCAGGCCTGGCTCCGAAGTCCTCCTCTATGGCCTAGCAGGGCTGCTCCTCCCTTGGGTGTTGTGTGTGTGTGTGGGTCAATGAGCCAGCCATTGAGTTCATGTCAGAAATAATCCCTGTTCCCCTTACTAGAGTACCCACTTGGATACTGAGCTATCATGGGCTACATCCGAGCAGGGGTTCTAGGTTATATCCATACATGGTCCTTGGTTGGAGATACAGTCTCACAAAAGATCCCTGTGCCCAGATATATGTGGTCCTTGTGGAGCTCCTGTTCTCTCCCACTCATACTAACTCCCCCTTCTTTCATATGACTCTCTGTGCTCTGCCAAAGGTTTGGTTATGAATCTCAATATCTGCTTTGATACACTGCTAAGTAGATACTTTCAGAGGTCCTTAGTGGTAGGCTCCTGTCCTGTTACTCATTTTCTCCTACATCCAATGTCCATCCCATTTGTCTTTCTAAGTGAGGATTGATCATCTTACCCAGGGTCTTCCTTCTTGTTTATCTTCTTTAGGTTTACAGATTTCAGTATGTTTATCCAATCTTATAGGTCTAGTACCCACTTATAAGTGAGTATATACCGTGTGTGTCTTTCTCCTCCTGGGATTCCTCACTCAGAATGATCTTTCCTAGATCCCACCATTTGCCTGCCAAGTTCACGATTTCCTTGTTTTTAATTGCTGAATAGTATTCCATTGTGTAAAAGTACCACAATATCTGGGTTGTTTCCAGGTTCTGCGTATTACAAATAAAGCTGCTACAAACATGGTTGAGCAAATGTCCTTGTTATGTACTTGAGCATCTTTTGGATATATGCCTAGGAGTGGTATAACTAGATCTTAAGGAAGCACTATTCTTAATTGTCTGAGAAAGTGCCAGATTGATTTCCAAAGTGGTTGTACAAGTTTACATTCCCACCCGTAATGGAGGAGGGTTCCCCTTTCTCCAGAACCTTTCTAGCATGTGTTGTCACTTGAGTTTTTGATCTTAGCTATTCTGATGGGTGTAAGGTGAAATCTCAGGGTCATTTTGATTTGCATCTCTCTGATGGTTAAGGATGTTGAAAATCTCTTTAAGTGTTTCTCTGCCATTCGATATTCCTGTACAGATATTTCTCTGTTTAGCTCCTTACCCCATTTTTTAATTAGATTCCTTGATTTATTGCTTTTTAACTTCTTTAGTTCTTTATATATTCTGGATATCAGCCCTCTGTCAGATATAGGGTTGGTGAAGATCCTTTCCCAATCTGTAGGCTGTTGTTTTGTTCTGACAAGTGTCTTTTGCTTTACAGAAGCTTTTCAGTTTCATGAGGTCCCATTTATTGATTGTTGTTCTTAGAACCTGTGCTGTTGGTGTTCTGTTCAGGAAGTTGTCTCCTGTGCCAATGAGTTCAAGGGTATTCCCCACGTTTTCTTCTAACTGATTTAGTGTATCTGGTTTTATGTTGAGGTCTTTGATCCACTTGGACTTCAGTTTTGTGCAGGGTGATAAATATGGATCTATTTTCATTTTTCTGCATGTAGATATTCAGTTGGATCAGAACCATTTTTTAAAGAGCCTTTTTTCCATTGAATGGTTTTGGCTTCTTTGTCAAAAATCAAGTATTCATAGGTGTATGGGTTTATTTCTGGGTCTTCTATTTGGTTCCATTAATCTATCATTCTGTTTCTATGCCAATACCATGTGGTTTTTATTATTATTGCTGTGTAGTACACCTTGAGATCAGGGATGGAGATACCTCCAGAAGATCTGTTGTTGTACCGGATCGTTTTGGAAATTCTGTTTTTTTTTTTTTTTTTTTTTTTTTTTTTTTTTTTTTTTTTTTTTGTTTCTCCATGTGAAGCTGAGAATTTTTCTTTCAAGGTCTGTAAAGAATTGTGTTGGTAATTTGATGGAAATTGCATTGAATCTGTAGATTGCTCTTGGCAGGATGGCCATTTTCACTATGTTAATCCTATCAATCCATGAGCACAAGAGATCTTTTCATCCTCTGATATCTTCTTAAATTTCTCTATTCAGAGACTTGAAGTTTCTTTCTAACAGTTTTTGTTTTCTTTCACTTGCTTGGTTAGAGTCACCCCAAAGTATTCTATGTTATTAGTGGCTATTGTGAAGGGTGTTGTTTCCCTATTTTCTTTCTCATCCCTTTCGTCTTTGGTATACAGGAGGGCTACTGATTCTTTTGAGTTGATTTTGTATCCAGCCACTTTGCTGAAGGTGTTTATCAGCTGAAGGAGTTCTCTGATTCAATTTTTGGTGTCATTCATGTATACTATCATTTCTTCTGCGAATAATGAAACATTGACCTCTTCCTTTCTGATTTGTATCTCCTTGATCTCCTTTAGTTGGCTTATTGCTTTAGCTAGGACTTCAAGTACTATGTTGAAGAGATATGGAGAGAGTGGGCAGCCTTGCCTTGTCCATGATTTCAATGGGATTGATTTAAGTTTCTCTCCATTGAGTTTGATGTTGGCTATAGGCTTGCTATATATTGTCTTTACTATGTTTAGATATGTGCCTTGTATTACTGATCTCTCCAAGACTTTAAACATGAATGGGTGTTGGATTTTTGTCAAATGCTTTTTTGGCATCTAAGGAGATGATCATGTGCTTTTTCTCCTTCAGTTTATTTTGTATGGTGGATTACATTGATGGATTTCTGTATATTGAACCACACTTGCATGCCTGGGATGAGGCCTATTTGGTCATGGTGGATGATATCTTTGATGTGTTCTTGTATTTGGTTTGAAAGTATTTTATTGAGTATTTTTGCATCAATGTTCATAAGAGAGAAAGGTCTGAAGTTCTCTTTTTTTGTTGGGTCTTTTTGTGGTTTAAGTATCAAGGTGACTGTGGTTTCATAGAATGAGTTTGGTAATGTTCCTTCTGTTTCCATTTTGTGGAATAGTTTGAAAAGAATTGGAGTTAGCACTTCTTTGAAGGTGTGGTAGAATTCTGTGCTGAATCCATCTGGCCCAGGGCTTTTTTTCAAAAGGAGACTGTTGATGACTGCTTCTATTTCCTTGGGAGATATAGGACTATTCAATCTTTCTACCTGATCTTGACTTAATTTTGGTAGATGGCATCTATGAAGAAGATTGTTCAATTCTTTTAGATTTTTAAATTTTGTGGCATATAGACTTTTGTAGTATGACCTAATGATTGTTTGGATTTCCTCAGTGTCTGTAGCTATGTCCACCTTTTCATTTCTGATGTTGTTGATTTGGATAGTTTCTCTCTGCCTTTTAGTTAGTTTCGCTAAGGTTTTGTCTATCTAGTTGATTTTCTCAAAGAACCAGCTCTTGGTTTCATTGATTCTTTGAATAGTTTTATTTGTTTCTAATTGATTGATTTCAGCCCTGGGTTTAATTATTTCCAGGCATCTGCTCCTCTTCGGTGTATTTGCTTAGCTGGATCTTGAGGTAGCACTATTCTTAATTGTCTGAGAAAGCACCAGATTGATTTCCAAAGTGGTTGTACAAGTTTACATCAGCAGTGGAGTAGGGTTCCTCTTTCTCCACAACCTCTCCAGAATGTGTTACCATTTGAGTTTTTGAGCTTAGCCATTCTGATGGGTGTAAGGAGAAATCTCAGGGTCATTTTGATTTGCATTTCCCTGATGACTAAGGATGTTGAGCATTTTTTAAGTGTTTCTCTGCCATTCGAAATTCCTCTATTGAGAAATCTCTGTTTAGCCCCATTTTTTTAATTGGATTCCTTGATTTTTTGCTTTTTAACTTGAGTTCTTTATATGTTCTGAATATTAGCTTTCTGTCAGATATAGGGTTGGTGAAGATTCTTTCCCAGTCTGTAGGCTGTCATTTCGTTCTGACGACAGCATCCTTTGCTTTACAGAAGCTTTTCATTTTCATGAGGTCCCATTTATTGATTGTTGCTCTTAGAGCCTATGCTATTGGTGTTCTGTTCAGGAAGTTGTCTCCTGTGCCAATGAGTTCTAGGCTCTTCCCCACTTTTTCTTCTAACAGGTTTAGTGTGTCTGGTTTTATATTGAGCTCTTTGATCCACCTGGACTTTAGTTTTGTGCAGGGTGATAAATATGGATCTATTTTCATTTTTTTTTTTGCATGTATACATCCAATTAGACAAGCACCATTTGTTGAAGTTGCTGTCTTTTTTCCATTGTATGGTTTTGGCTTCCTTGTCAAAAATCAGGTTTCCATCAGTGTGTGGGTTTATTTCTCAGTCTTCTAAATGTATGGATATATTTGTGCATGTATGTATATTATGTATGTGGGTAAGTATTATCTGTATATGTATGATTTGTATGTATGTATGGTGTGTGTGTGTGTGTGTGCAAGCACATATGTGCCAAGGTACATGTGTGAATGTCAAAGGACAACTTGCAGGGATGTTTCTTCTCGCCTTCACGGTAGGCTCTGAGATTGAACTCAGGTTGTCAATGCTGCTCAGTGAGGGTTGCTCAGTCTTGTTAAGCTATCTCACTTGCTCCTCTTCTCATTGTCTTTAGTAAATGATGTAGAAAAGGTGTCAGCTATGCCAACAGTGACTTCAATTTTTTATAGTTATATTTTAGATTATATCCATTTTGATCTTGAGTTCAAGAGGTCCAGAGCTATACCTTAGTTTAATGTAAAATTAAATAAGCTCTGTGCTTTGGATTTGGTTATTTAATAAGCATTTTAAATTTGGTTTGCTTTGCAAACTCTGGCCATTAAGAAGAAAGCAATGTCTCCTCCCATTATCACTATAGATCATCATTGGTTGCTTTCATTTTAAATTTCTTCATGTAAAAGTTTGTTCTATATTGCCTTTCTAGCATTATTCTTCTCTGGGTCTCCATGTTGAGGAAGGCACAGTCAGCCTTCGTCATCCCAAGAGCAGCCTGGATCACTCCACATGGATTCTGAAATCTGTGATAGAATCATTTTGAATCAATGTAAAAAGTGCACTTTCCATTTCATGTAGCAGTGAGTGCTTTGTTTTTAGTAACAGATGCTATGTCATTGTCACTGTTAATCTCCCGCTAGCTGTTTGCTAAGCACATTGAGTACAAAACTAATATATAACTGTACAAAACAAACAAAATCACCAGGTCATAGCTAACTGAGAAGGGAAATGCAAACAAGCACTCCTTCTGTGAAAAGGGTGTGTGCGTGTTCCTGGTTCTGCCTCTGGGAAGCTGCCTCTTTCTCTTGGCATAGAGAAATGGAATTGTAGGCAGTGCTGCCGACCTTGTAAGGTGACTTACAGTGATGTCATTTTGTCCTAAGCAAACCGTGAAGTGGATGTTTACTTTTCTGCTGAAGGAAGGCATAGGCAGAGGGAAGCATGTGGACCCAGAGCAGGAAGGGCTGGACTCTGATTCTGCTCTGTGTCTGGCCTGTGTGTTCTGGTGTTGAATCTCCATCTATAGCACATTGATGCACTTAGAGGAAATGGAAGCATGGAGTTTGTCAGTGCACCTTCAGCCTTTCCGTTAACTCAGACAAATACTTCGAGGACTGGAAAGGCACTTGGGACTGAATCCAGGAAACACATCTCATGTTTTGAAGAGACCACCCATGTATCCCCTCATTCTAGCAAACATGAAGCTTGAAACTAAGATGCTGGGACTTGAGAAAATGTGATAGTTAAAAAGAAAGGCAGCCATGCATTCTTTATATACTTATTTCACATCTGTTGACAAGCATGGATTAAAAAACAATACGATGTTGTAGTGATATTACGCTAAATTTTAGAGCTGAAGACCATTTTAAAAACTTTTTACAATTTTATTTTTTATTTAATTGACAACCTATTATTGTTTACAAAGTGATGTTATGTTTTGTGCAATAGTGCAGAAGGATCAGGTGACTATACCAACTGCTACTCTACTCATTGCCTCAGAAACCTTATGTGTTTGGGGTGAGGAACGTTTAAACTTTCTTTCTTTCTTTCTTTCTTTCTTTCTTTCTTTCTTTCTTTCTT
>NW_026590681.1:1694286-1782699 GCF_907164565.1 Psammomys obesus
CTTTCTTTCTTTCTTTCTTTCTTTCTTTCTTTCTTTCTTTCTTTCTTTCTTTCTTTCTTTCTTTCTCTTTCTTTCAAACTACTTTAAAATGCATACTATTTTATCATTAGTAGATTATCTTGAAGGGCAAAAAAGATAAAGAATAATCTTGTTCCTCCAGTCTGAGATTTTTGAATCCTTTTTTATCTCTCCATTTCAGCCAAACTCAGCCTCCACAAATATCATTTTGCTCACTCTTTGTGTTATGTGTGAACAAGAAGTGTTTGTCTTTCTTTATCTGTCTTATTTCACTAGTATTATATTATCTATTTCTTTTCACAGTGTTGAACATGACAGAATTTTTCTTTTTCTAAGGCTGTCTTGTTTGCTAATGGCATGCTATTTTACAAAGAACGCCATAAAGACCCCACTGAAAAGTTACAATAAATGGATTTAATAACACAAAAAAACCAGTAGTTTATCTGTACACTGAAAACAGACTATCCATTTTTATTTTGTAAGGTAGAAGAAAGTGCATAGCTATAAATCTGTGGGATTACTTAGAAGCAGAGAATTGTCACTATGAGACCCCAGACATTTAGAAAAGACATACTTAATTTATAGTTTTAATTTTTAAAGGTCAGAAATATGTTTACTTGCACCCAATTTCTAAAAAATGGTCCCCAAACTTTTAATGCTTACAGGTTCTATGGGTCACGAATTTGAACATAGCCCAGAGGAGAAGGCTTATCAGTTCTTTGTGACATTTGTGGCTTCAACTGTGGGGATTAGGCAGTGAGGGAAGCCATCAGAAGAGTTTCCATGCTGGCTTATTCCAGCTATTGGCTCATATTCCAGTTTCTGTGCCAATAAGAACATCTGGCTGCTGCCTTCTTGATGTGGCTTGGGCTTCCTCACAGCATGGCGCCCTTAGGATACATAAGTTTCTTAATAGGTGAATGGGGGCTTTAAGCACTAGCATCCTGCTACACAGGATCAAAACTGGACTCCTGTATTTGTCACACAGCCTTGGAGGCCAAGGAGCATTACAAGGTCCCCAGGTCCTATAAGAGCCCTTTCCTTTCTGAGAGAGGGGTGTCAAGATCACTTTATAAGATGAACATGTTATAGGAAGATATTGTAGTTGCTCTTGAGAGATGTGATTTCCCTGTTACCTGTCTTGTGGACAAGAGGGGATTGTGCCTCCTGCCTTTCCTGTCTCAGAGTAGTACCAGCTCTGTATCTTGGCTTCTCCACAGTTTTCTATCTTTCTCTGCAGATTCATGCTCTTGTGTTTGTCTTTACTCTCAAAACTTCTAAGCCTGTTTGTTATGTCTGAGTACATTTATCATTTTTATGCCTCAGCTCAGCATTAGTTTCTGTGATGAATGGTATCTCTCATCTCTACAGTCATTTTCAGACACACTCCATCTAACAGTGCCACTGAGTCTTCTGCCTATACCCCCCCACCCCCCACAACTAGAGTGGACTAGGCACACACTTGTTGACTTGAGTTAGCTTTTATTGAGGGTTTACTATGGAATTATAGAGACAATCCTAAGAAACTATTTTCTTCTCATTGGCTTTAGGGTCTCTGTAGGATTTAGGAATGGTCTACTCAAGTGCTCTGCCTATGAATGAGGTGGCCTGTTTTCCCACATAGGAAGTAGATTAGTAGCTACAAACCCTTAGTATTCTGCTAGCCTTGAGCATCTTGCTGGAGGTAAACATGGTTGGGGTCCAGCCTTGTTTTAAAGGTCACCTTGTCTTGACCTTCTACTCTGATCCCTAGAACACAGTTACTTGTCCAGCCAGAGAGGCTACTGTTGGAATGTGGGCAGACATGCACAGTACCAAAGCTCTTTTTGGTAGATTTCTAGCTAAGCAATGTACATATCTCATATAGAAGAGTATGCCAGAAAAGACATCTTTCTAAGATACGTCTTATCTTTCCCCATGAAGAAAATGGAGACTGGCCATTTAAAACGAGCCTCTTCCTCAGCAGTAGCTGTCTTTTACATTTTCAAAATGTATATCTTTGCAGTCTCTGATATTGAATTAGCTTCTTTTTATTTGAGAGAAGGTTTCATTGTATATGTAGACTAGGCTGGCCTCAAACTCACAGAGACCCTCCTGCCTCTGCCTCTGCCTCACAAGTGCGGGAATTAAAGGCATGCACCACAAAACCAGGGTTTAGCTTCTTCTGTTGTTGATGCTGTGGCAAAATGCCTTTCAGACACACTTTAAGGAAGCAAAGCAGGCTCACAGGCAGAAGGTGAAGCCCTTCATAACAGGGAAGGTATGGCCACAAGACTGTCTCTAGACTTTTGAGGCAGCTGGTCACAGGGAAGCAGTGAGATGAGTGACCAGGACCCCAGGCCATGAAGTGATGACACCTACATTCAGCATGGCTCCCCCCATTACCCTGCCTGCCTTGGCTATACCTCTCTGGATACACCCTCACAGACACTCCCAAAGGTGCCTTTTATGGTGGTTCCAAATATAGTCAAGATGATAATGGAGACAAAATGGAGTATAAGTTTGGAGACATATATAAATATTTCAATAAAAAGATCTCTTGTGACCTTGATCAACCTATACTTTTTGGAATTATTCTTCTTGAATTTTATTTTTAAACATAGCATGAAATTCATATGGTCTCAGGAAATTAAACTTCTCTTCATGGTGAACTGGTTGCGCCTAATACTGCAGGGTGGGCCTTGGGGAATTGTTCAGATGCAGCCTAGCAGTTAAGCAAAACGTTTATTTTAAAATTCATCTATAGAAATTCAGAGTGGGAAAGATTTGTCTTTAAAGAGTTTGAGGTGAAAGGAATCAGAGTTGATGAGAAGATCAGTTTAAAGTTTAGAACACAATCATAGCCTCACATAGCCCAGAACAAAGCAGAGATACTGCCACCACTCTGCATTTGAAGACACCTGCTCTGGAGCCTATATTCCTGTTTCTTTATTGATGATGTACCGAGTGGATTCATTTGACCATGCCTGAAGCCTTAGAACCAGCATTCTGGTGTGTCTAGAAAGAAGAATAAAGAAGAATCATTTTTTTTTCTTTTCTAGAAAGGGGAATAGTCTACATGGAAGACAGGAATATACAGGAGAATACTTGTCCTGAAAAAAAAAAAAACTTTAGCAGGGTATATCATTATTGTTTGCCAACATCTATAAGGTGAACAGGCTGATCTGGGAGTGGTGTTCCTTGGGATAGCACCTTAGAGTGAGGTTCAAGGCTAGGGAAGTGCTGCCCACAGCGTCTGCTTGGTAAGAGCCTACTTCCCAGGCTCTTAGGAAGTACTTCAACATGAGGAGGAAGGTCTGCCAGGTCTGGACCACTCACAGGATATTCTCACACAATTGCTTCTACCAACTTTCTTTTTTTAATTATATTTTTATTAATTACAGTTTACTCACTTTGTATCCCAGCAGTAGCCTCCTCTCCCATCCCCTCCCAATTCCACCCTCCCTCCCTCTTTTCTCCTATGCCCCTCCCCCAGTCCAATGATAAGGGAGGTCTTCCTCCCCTTCCATCTGACCCTAGTCTATCAGGTCTCATCAGGACTAGCTGCACTGTCTTCCTCTGTGGATGGGTAAGGATGCTCCCCCTTCAGATAGAGGTGATCAAAGAGCCAGGAACTGAGTTCATGTCAGAGACAGTCTTTGGTCCTATTATTGGGGAACCCTCTTGGACACTGAGCTGACATGCTCTTCTTCTGTGCAAGGGTTCTAGGTTAATTCCATGCATGGTCCTTGTTTGGAGTATCAGTCTCACAAAAGACCCCTGTGCCCAAATTTTGTGGTCTTATTGCTCTCCTTATGGAGCTCCTTTTCCCTCCAGGTCTTCCTATCTCCCCCTTCTTTCATAAGATTCCTTGCACTCTGCCCAAAATTTGGCTATGAATCTCATCATATGTTTTGATGCCCTGCTGGGTAGAGTCTTTCAGAGGCTCTCTGTGATAGGCTCCTGTCCTGTTCCCTGTTTTTTCCCTCTTCTGATGTCCGAATGAAGATTGATCGTCTTACCCAGGGTCCTTCTTCTTGATTAGCTTCCTTAGGTATACAGATTGTAGTATGATTATCCTATATTATATGTCTAATATCCACTTATAAGTGAGTATATTCCATGTGTGTCTTTCTGCTTCTGGGATACCTCACTCAGGATGATCTTTTCTAGATCCCACCATTTGCTGGCAATTTTCATAATTTCCTTGTTTTTAATTGCTGAGTAGTATTCCATTGTGTAAATGTACCACAATTTCTGAATCCATTGCTCAACTGAGGGACAGCTGGGTTGTTTCCAGCTTCTAGCTATTACAAATAAAGCTGCTACTACCATGATTGAGCAAATGTCCTTGTTGTATTCTTTAGCATCTTTTGGATATATGCCTAGGAGTGGTATAGCTGGATCTTCTTTTACAGCAGCAAAGGGCTGCTAGTCACCACCCACTTCGGAACTTCAGACATCTGCCACCCTTGTGGTGAGCAGCTGAGGAAGTATACCAGCATACTTCACAGCATCTTAAACTTTTAGGTGTTAAAAAATCATCTGGGCTGTTCCTTTAGTTGAGGCTACACTGTTCCTTCAGTGTCTAAGTGGGCTTCCTAGTAAGGGGAGAAGAGACTGTTTCTAACATGAACTCAGTGGCTTGTTGTTCGATCACCTCGCCCTGAGGGCGTAGCAGTCTTACCAGGCCACAGAGGAAGATAATGCAGACAGTCCTGATGAGACCTGATAGACTAGGATTAGATGCAAGGAGAGGAGGACCTCCCCTATCAGTAGACTTTGGGAGGGGCATGGGTAGATAAGAGGGAGTGAGGGTGGGACTGAGGGGATGAGGAAGGGGATGGGATACAAAGTGAATAAACTGTAATTTAAATAAATAATTAAATAAAATCATCTGGGGGTCTTACTGAAATGCAAAGTCTGACTCAGTAGGCCTTGGGGTGGGGAGGGCAGTAATTTGATGCTGCTGGATGGCAGATCGCACATGTCAGTCAACTTTCTCATGGGGCTGGAGAGATGGTTCAGAGTTAAGAGCACTGGCTGTTCTTCCAAAGGTCCTGAGTTCGAGTCCCAGCAACCACATGGTGGCTCATAACTATCTATAGTGAGATCTGGTGCTCCCTTCTGGCATTCAGGAAGAATACTATATAAATAATAAATAAATCAATCTTAAAAAAAAAAGAATGAAAGGTTAGGGGAAACATTTGTTTGGGCTCAGAATTTCAGAAATTTCAATCTATGTCAGCTGACTCCTTTGCTGTGGCCTATACAGGCAGTGAAATCAGGTGACAAAGGATTCTGGCTGTTTATGGTGGCTAGGAAAAGGGGAGAATGAAAGAAGTGGAGAGATATGGACAGACATAGAATCATTGGAGAAAAAGAGAGTTACAAAGAGGGACAGAGATAGACAGATAGAGACAGAGATACAGAGAGAAAGCCAGAGAGAAACCCAGAGATACACACAGTCAGAGATACAAAGAGAGAGTCAGGAAGGCAGCCATACACACAGAGCAGAGAGCCAGAGAAAGACAGAAAGACAGGTACGCACACACACACAAACATGCACACACACACAGAATGAGAGAGAGAGAGAAACTACCCCAATAATCCACATTATAAATCCATCAAGGGTTTGATACACTGACTTGGCTGGAGCTCTCTGTTGGCTCCAAGAACAGGGTAGAAAGCCTTCAACACATGAGCCCTTTGGGAACACTTCAATCAAATGACAATACTCTACTATAGGTCACGTTATACCCTTCCCATGACACAGCCTTCAGATCAGTGACTGCCTCCTGCAGGTTGTTGTCATGGCTATGTCACATGTTCCTGTCAGTGGAGAATTACTGCCTGGACATACTGTCATGCTCCCCTCAGTCTTTATGCATGTTTGACCCAGGTGCCCCTTAGCTGTCAGTGGTTTTTGTGACAGAGGACACACCTAATACAACTCTTCAAGCACACATCATCCTGAATTGAATTCAAATAGTTTGAGGTGCATCACCTCTGAGTGTATGTGTGGTGCTGTGAAAGGTCACCCCAAGGTGCAAGTGGCCCCTGTGAAGCGCTAGACCAGGACTCTTTCCTCATAGCTACATATTTGTGAATGCCACAAGGTAACCACTTATGCCAGCACTTTGTAAAGAGATCTTTAAATGATCTATTTATAACACATTAAGTACTTGCTCAATGAGGCCCTAACCCCAGGAACAGTGATTGAATCTGGTTAAATGCACTTACCCTCATCTTAATGATCCCATCAGCCATCTCGATGAACATTTCCAGTCATCATTGACTGATGTCCTTTCAAGGTCATGCTCCTTCTCCCAGGAGTCTCTTGTTGGTCAAAACAGTTGAGACAGTTTTCATGATGTGTGGATTTTGGGGAGGTGCTTTTCTAAGCCAGAGCTGTGTCCCCTGGGATTAGGCGTGCTCTGCTCTGTGGCAGGTCATGTGAGAACTCAGTGCAAAGCTTTATAAACAAACATTTGGCAGGTTCCCAGCTTGAGGTGTTTGCTTATATCATGGCAGTTTTCCTCGCCTTCTTTTTGAGCATTTCTGGGCCACTTTCTACTTCATGATGGGAAGGGACACATTTCTTTTTACTTTCCTTTTTATTTATTTATTTATTTATTTTTTTTGCATTCTTTGCTACTCTCTATACTTCAGATCATGTTTATCTCTTCCCTATATGCTTACTAAAGAGACATTGAGTTAGTGAATGACATTGAGCTGAAGAATGACTGAAGACCTGTACTGTCTTGAATTAGATTTTTCAGTTTTATTCTTCTACAGCGTGTTTGATGCTTTGAAGTAATTTAAGAATTAAAGAAAAAATATTAAGGATTTTGAAAATATGTCCTGCCTACAAGAAGTGTAGGGATAAAGATGGAGCAGAGATTGAGGAAATGGCCAACCAATGTCTCGCCCAACTTGAGGCCCACCCCATGGAAGAGAGCCAACCCCTGTCACAATTAATGTTACTCTGCTATGCTTGTAGATAGGAGCCCAGCAGAGCTGCCTGTCTTCTGAGAGGCTTCATCCAGCAGCTGATGGAAACAGATGCAGAGATCCACAGCCAAACAATAGGCAGAGATCAAGGAGTTTTGTGAAAGAGTGGGACTAACCTACGCCCAGGGAGGCTGATAGAGACTGAACCACTAACCACAGAGGATGCATGGCATGGATCTAGGCCTCTACACATGTGTAGCTTATGTGCAGCTTGGTCTTCATGTGGGTCCCCTGACAATTGGAGTGAGAGCTATCTCAGACTCTGTTGCCTGCCTTTGGATTCCTTTCCCAAAGCTTGGCTGCCTTGTCTGGCCTCAGTAGGGCAGGATGCACTTAGTCCTGCTACAACTTGATATGTCAGGGTGGGATGGTACCCTTGTCTGAGGAGAAGGCAGGCATTCGGGGGGAGTGGTGGACACATGAGGGTGGGACTGAAAGAAGGGAGAGGTTTGCAACATGGCCATAAATTGATTAATAAATTAATAAATTAATACATTATTAATTATGTATTACTATTATTAATTAATATATTAAAATTAATAAATATAGTAAAAGGAGCAGTGGTATGTTTATAATCCTTAAATTTCAGTTTTCTCCCCACTTTTTCCTTTTATTGCTTTCCTTCTATTTCCCACCTCTCTCCTTCCCTTCCCTGATCTCCCTTCCTTCCCTTTTTTATGTTCTTATTTTCTCTTTCCAGTCTTTTTTTTCTCCCTAATATGGTTTCATGTAGCCCAGGTTAGCCTCAAACTCATTATATATTGTCAAGAATAACTATGAGCTTCCCTGATCCTCTGGTTTCTACTTCCTTAGTGGTAGAATTAGAAGCGTGGGCAGCCACACCTGGCTTATGCTGGGTAATGAACCCAGTGCTTCATGCAGGCCGGGCAAGCACACTGCTGCCGGGGGCATACCATCAGTCATGATCTCAGATCTTCACTCTTTAGGGTATGATGGGAAGCAAATTAGAACGTGTGTGTAACATGCTTGTGTAACACAGCTGGCAGTGAGGTCAGGAACCTGTCAATGACAATGACTAGAACTTCTGGAAGTCATAGGAGACAAACTTTCACAGTGACCCATGGAAGTCCCAGCCAGAGAGCGTTGGATCATAGTGGTGGCACAAAGAATTTTGTATGGATCTGAAAAACATGAGGATGATCTTTGGAAAGGAAACCCCAGCTCCATGCTTTACACGGTGATAATCATGAGTACTGACTCATGTGTGAGTGGCTTTTACCCCTCCCTGCCCCATCATCTGGGTATCATGTATTTAGTGAAGGTTTCCCCCGCCCCCAGCAGAAAGAACAGAAACAGACCTAACTTGTCTCTTTACTCTTGCATTGATTTTAATCCGAGATGCTCAACCCATTTCTCATTAATTCTCAAAAAAGTTTAAATGGTAGTTCTAAACATAAACATCAATAAAGCCTTTTCACATGAATGGCCCTTTTAAGTCAATAGAATGAGGGTGCTGAACCGTATTTTAAGTATTTAGGAAGCACACCTTTGAAGCTTTGCTAATAGCATGTGGGTTTTTCTCATTGTGGATCAATTGATCTCTCCATGTCAGAAGCTCAAGGTGTTTTAAAAAGTCTCTTAGACAGGAGGTGAGGTGGGCTCTGGACCACACACTTGACCTCAGGTCACAGTCTTTTATGATGTGTTTAGATAATTCCAAGACACGTGGTAATGAGGATGTGGGGTTGATGAACACCATGATGCTCAGGACTAAAGTCTTTGTTCCTTTACACACAGCTATTTTGAACTGGAGAGCAATGGCCCAAGGGAAGAGATACGCTACCATTACATACATCATGGGAAGCCCAGGACTGAGGCTCTTCCCTATCGCATGGCTGATGGACAGTGGCACAAGGTCGCACTGTCAGTGAGCGCCTCTCATCTCCTGCTCCATGTCGACTGCAATAGGTATGTGTGCTTTGATCTTCAGTGACTCTACCCTTCAAATCTCACTCAGTATGGGGAGGGGGGAAATGTTAACTCCCCCTTCACCAAACCAGGGACACTAATTATCATTTAACCTACTGAATGGGCCATTAGGTGTGCTGAAATGACCAACTGTAATACGATAAGAAAACAGTTCATTAAGATGAAACTGTATCCTGTGATTAGGAACAAATGTAAAAAAGGTTGATTACAGATTAGGGACTGTTAAGTGCCCCTCAGTGAGCTCTCAGCCCTGGCTGAAGCTCCATGGAGCTGTGACCACAGTTAACTGGGATATATAGTTGAGCTGGTTCCTCTTGGAAGTGAATAAGCCAGTCTACCTTAGCAGGAATCTGAGACGCTTTTCTCCTGAGCTGGATGATTCTATTATATCTCAAGTGCAGCTTTGCTTAAGTTAAACAAAGGCTGCTTAACGAGGTATTCTGTGAGGCTTTTGTGGAGGAAGGGACCTGCTGGCCTAGGAGTGGGTGGTAGTGTCACCTGGGTGAGTGATGCCTCAAAGAGGTTGTTGGACAGAAGTCCTGTCCCCGTGTCTGTCTCTGCAGGCAGGCTCACTGATAGCCAAGAAGAGGAGGAAACTGTTGGTCTCTACTGTATCATTTGTGGAGGGACAGCTGGATAATGGTGGTCAGAGTTTTGATCTTTCCACTGCTGAAAATTATTTTGGGTAGTGACCTGAGGCTAATGATAGAGTCTTTGTGTCTATGTGTGTGTGTGTGTGTGTGTGTGTGTGTGGTTGTTGTTTGCTTTTTTTTTTTTTTTTAAACTTTAAGCATTTCTCATGGATTACAGATGCTGTCAAAGTTAAAATGCTGTCCAGCCATATGGCATGTCTCCTGAGGCCCAGGCTAGAGGACAAGCATGGTGGGGATAGCCTCTCTTCTAAAGCCCATAGGGACAGGGGCGCTCCTGGAGAGACACTGCAGCAGACCGTCGATCTAATGAGATCATGCTGCAGTGCGCCTCCCACTTCAGTGCTGCAGTCTCCTCGAGGAGACTGGAGGACAGCAGAGCATGTCAGGATCCAGGAGAGGTCTGCCATATTGAATGAGACTTGATCTGTTTGGATATGATCTATTTAAGATGCTTTTCAGACGCTTGAGGTGTTGATGTTTACAGTGGATATAACGTTTATGTCAGGGAAAAACCACGGATTATCTTACCCCTCAGACCTGGGCTGCACAGCCTGGATGAAGCCAGTCCTTAGTTGCCCTCTCCATGTCTACCTTTAGGAACTCATTGTATCCTCCAGCTCCAGAGAACCAAAGTGGCCTGTTAGGAGGTATCGTGTCTCCAGGATCTACTGACCACTCAGGTACTCTCCACGTGGAATTACAGAGGGAAGAACTGCACACTTTTGGATGCCATTGGCCAGTTTGGCAATTTCCAACAGAGAAGGCCCAAGATTCTTGTCCCATTCTTGCCATGCTCTTGTATACATCTTTATTCTCAACACTTTACCATTCTCTGACATTGCTCACTTAGGAGAAGAGAAAGATAACACAGTATGTCTGCTAAGTTAGCGTCTCACTATCAGATATTCTGGCTCCAGTTTGGTATTTACTTCCTCCTCCTCAGCCACTTGCTGGTTGCATGAGTTCAAGCAGTATCTCAGTTTTTTTTTCTTTTGTGCATCTCAGTTTTATCTTCTTTTAAATGGGATTATTCATGTTTACATATAGTTAGTAATTCTAAGTATGCTGCAAAAATGACATTTTAGCCAGTTACAAGTAGCGGACAAAATGATGGTCTCCTTTGATAAGTCCCCAGGATATGATGTAACTACTGTGTAAGCTCACTTGGTCACATCCGCAGAGTGGTAAAATTTTCGCAGCATACATTTGTCAGGATATACTGTCATGAAGCTCCATAGGGCTGCACATATTCATGAACAGAAGTGGGAAATATTATGAACAAATCTCTTAGACCTTTGATACTGGGTCCTCACCTATCTTTGTCACTGTTACTTATTCCACCCATCTATGGTTTCTATAGCCTCCAAACCATTCGCATGGCCTGTTCATCAAAAGAGTGGGAAGGGGACAGGCATCCTATCCTGTAGCTTTGGGCTTGGCCTTCCCAGGCCCAGCTCAGCTACCTTTCTTATGCAGCACAGGCCTATCTCCTTGGGGATGGCAGTCCACAGTGGGCTGCCGTCAATTATTCTGCATCAACTTTTAAGAAAATGTCCTCGCAGGCATTTTGCCTACAGGCCAGTCTGATGGAGCTGTTTTCTCAAACAAGGTTTCCTTCCTCCTAGATGACACTAGCTTGTGTCAAATTGACAAAAAACAAACAAACAAACAAAACCCCAGCCATCACAGGAGAGAAACATACGAGGCTATTTCCAATTAGTGAGTCAAGGGCCCCAAACACAAACACTAATATACCTTTTAAGTAACTTGGTAGGTAACAAATCTATACACTTTGATTCTTGTGGGGGAAAAATTTAGAATGATGTATAATGTTAACTTGGGACCTTACTAAAATCATAGGCCCATATCTGACCTACCGAGGGAAGAACTGAAGATGCTTTCATTTTTAGCTGATACCTAATGTTTGTACACATTTAGGGGAACTATGTAATAATTCAATGCAGTATACAATTGATTATGATGATATCTGGGTAATTAGATTTTATTTCCTCACACATTTATCATTTCTCTATGTTTGAGAGCATTTGGATATTCTATTTATTCATCAGATATAAACTGTTGCAGACAAAAGTTAACCCACTGACCTGTAGCATTTTAAACCATTTCCTCCTATCTTTTTGTTACCTAACACTTGGTCCCTAGCCTCTAGAGATCACTATTCCATCTTCTTACTGTTTTCATGTTTGAAGTTTCCACAAATGAGTTAGGATATGGGCTATTTGTTCTGCTGTGGCTGGATTATTTCACTTGATATCATAGTCCCTACTTCCATCTTCACTGTCATAAATTTTTGTTCTTACTGATGCTGGATATCTTACCACATGTATATTTCAGAAAGCTCTCTTGGTTTTCTGTGGGATGTTCAGCCTCAGTGCATGGACTAGCAATACAGAACTGCTGGTTAAGTAGAGGGGTAGGTGATAAAGACAATGAGTGCCTGTGAGAAACCTCAGTTGGGAAAATCAAGCCCTTGCAGTTCAGTCCTGCAGAAGAGGAGGGGATGGTGGACAGAAGAGTGTACAGTGCACAGAACAGGCCTGCTCTCTCCACAGGCTGCCCCTCAGCTAATGCAAGCTGTCCCTGCAGCCCTGCCGCTTGTCCTAATGTGCTGATCTATACCTACTTGCCCAGTATTTCTGTAGAGAGTGAACGTCACAGAGGCTTAGTTCTACCTTTCCAGCTGTGCCTTTATTCTACTGTGAGATAATCTCTATTTTCTGATCTTTCATATCCTTTCTCATTTTTTTTTTCTCCCAACCTATCACTCATTGGAGTCCTGATTGTTAGATGCAGATAAAGATAACACTGACTAAATGCTGACTGTGCTTGGCCACTTAAAGTAAGTTTTTGTTGTTAAAATGAGGGAACTAATGATTGTATGATTTATCAGCAATGCTGCTGTTGATGAGTGATGGCACTCAGGATTGACTGTGAGTGTGTGCTGTGACTGCTGAGGTCTGACTGTGTCTGCCGTGACTGCACAGGCCTATACTGGTGTTGGCTGCCAGTAGACATATAAAGAAAGCCAAGCTAAGGTGCAGAAGCTTGCTCCTTGTTAGTAATTCCTTAGATGTTCATATTGTTGACTTTGATGGTATCAGATAAGATGTGGAATCTTATGAATAGAGTCTCTAACACTTGTGTTGGAGAACAGAGCTGTTTTCTTGAACCTGTGCCATCGGCTAGGTAGTTTTATTTTAATTTTTTATATTAATCACAGGTTATTTACATTGTAACCCAGCTGTGGCCCCCTCCCTCATTCCCTCCCAACCCCACCCTCCCTCCCTCATCTTCTCCCTGCAGCTAGGTAGTTTGTAAGACACCATTTAGTGATTGCTTTATTAGGCTCATAGATTCAAAAATAAAAAGGGGCCAGAGAAGGTAGTCACATAGGCATAGAAACAAAACCTGAGCAAGAAACCACCTCCTAAACCTTAGTTGTACCATCTCTCCATGTCATGTTCATAGTGTGCTAGCATTACCTGCTGCTTAAGACAAAGTCACAGTACCAGGGAGTATTTCCAGGACAGAGACGCTAGAGAAGGTGAGAAAGACACCTGAGACCAACAAGCCTACAGAATGGGAGAGAATCTTGGTTTTATGTCAGTCAAGGGCTAGCATCTGTCTGGTAGTTTGAATGAGAATTATTCTCTATAGTCTCACATATGTGAACACTTAGTCCATACTTGGTGACACTGTTTAGGGAGGTTATGGAACCATCAGGAAGCAGAGCCTTACTGGAAGAAGCCTGTCAGTGCTGGGTGGTGGTTGAGGCTTTGGGGCTGTTTCTAGTTTTATGCAGCCGAGATATAATCTCTTGGCTTCCCACCCAGCTTCCATGCCTTCTCTGCTATTATCGACTACTAGATGTCTAGAACCATAAGCCCAAATGCATGCTTCCCCAAGTTCCTTTTGGTCTTTTCATTACAGCAACAGAAAATAACCAATGATGTCTATGTAACCAAGTACAAAAATTAAACACCAGACATCAGTGACTAGGCTAATGGAATGAAGAGACAGTTCTCAAAAGAAATATAAATGACCAGTAAATATTTTTCAAAGTTTCCAACATCTTTATCCATTAGAGAATGCAAATTGAAACTGTATTGATAATTCCATCTCATGTCTGTCAGAACTGTCATCATTGAGAAAACAAATGACAATAAATGCTGGTGAGGATTTGGGGAGAGAGGAATTCTTACCCACTGTCAGTGGGAGTGTTAAACTATAAAAATAAGCATGGGATGTTGTCGAATATTAATATTTATTGTTGATTTAACTTTTAGTTAAGCAGTGGCTATTCCTAAACCAGCTGTTTACCGAAATCATCACACAGAGACTAGGATTTATTTAATTAACTTAGAGCACAATGCTGGGCAATAGTTACTCCATCCTAAACCTCCAAGCCCACATAGTTTCCTCCCATTCAGATTTCCCACATTATCCTTGTTTTCAGTCCAGTTCACCTCTCCTCATGGTTCCAAGTCCTCTCCTGCTGATCTCTGCTCTGTGACCTCCCCCACTTGGTCTCCTCCCTTCTGGACCAGGATGTCCCACCCTATTCTTTCCACTTCACAGCACTGGCTGGTTGTTTTACTGAAAATGCAGAGAAGAAATGGTGGCATGTTTACACACACTTGAGACAGGTGATGCTTAGAATAAACATCACAATGCAATGTCCGGATTGAAACCTGATACTGGGTAGAGAAATCAGCATGTGAATGAATAAGGGTAAATTGTATACATTCCACAAGAACATAATACCAACAGTGGGGGTTTTTCATAAAACTAAAAATAAAACTATTATATAAACCTGCTGTACTATTCTTAGACATACCCAAAGGGTGCAATATCCTATCACAGGGATACTTACATATCCATGTTTATTGATGCTCTCTTTATTCACGGTAGCAGGAAACAGAATCAGTTTAGCTGTCCATCAGCTTGATGGATGCATATACACAATAAGATTGTATTTAACTCTAAAGAAAAATGAAATTATGAAACTGTCAGAAGAAATGAGTAGAGATGGAAAATAATCTTAAGTGAAATAATTTAGGCTCCTAAAACCCAAACCAACAGGTTCTAGAGGCAGGGCACTAGATGAGGACTCATGAGAAAGAAGAGACTTTGAGGTGATGTGAGTGTGGAAACGAAAGGGTAAAAGCTGGAGTGGGGCAGAAAGATGGGAAGGATCAATTAAAACTAAGCCGGTGTGAAATGACATAAAGAACCCTGTTGCTTTGTCTGCTAACTAAAAACTGAAATGATTTTTTTCCTCCAAAAGATGGAACAATTTCCCAGGCAATTTCATTATTCTGAAACATTTTAACCTGGAAGGATTTTCTACTTTTTTTTTTTTCCTGTAAAGGATAGAATTGAGAAACAGAGCTAATTGCACAAACTGTCACAAGGAAAGTAGCTGCTATTTTAGTCAGTAGCCAACACTCCCTGGGGAATTCTGAAACTCACACTTTGCTACTCGCTTTGGCTGTTCAGCTGGACCTGCTTAGCGGCTCCAGGTAGCATAGCTGGAGACCTCAGTGAGCAACCAGAGGACTAGTTTGTTGGTTGGCTATGCTTGTTATCTCCACTGACTTAGTTTTTGTCCTTTTTTTCTAGCTGCATTTTATATTAATAGTTTCCAGTAAATTGGAGGCAGTTAATGGTTGCTAAGTGGAGGAGGGGCTCATGAGGTCACACCCTTCCCTAGGAGGCATTGGCATTTAGTGGCTGCTGGGATAAGGAAGATATTTTCTTCAGGAGTATAGCTACTGGTAATTTCTCATGTTCCTGTAAATAACCCCTTATCTATGCTTAATTAGCAACCCTAATTAAGTTCGCTGAGTTGCCAAAACAAAAACAAATGCTAAGGGGTAAAAGAAGGGTGGGACTAGGTTTTGAAGAGAAGGGGCCTCAGGAGGAGTGGAAGTAGGGTGAGACAGGGCAGTGTCAGGTTCTAGACACATTACGTACATGTATGAGTATCACAGTGAAATCCACCATTACGTTCTGTTAATACATGCTGATATAAGCAGTTGCTAGGCAAGCTGAGAGTGAGGCCTCTGGCTCACCTTCCGTATCCTCAGCTCACGTGGCAGCCTGGGCCTGTGACTCAAAGGGCATCAACATGAGCATTCAGATAGGCAGCTTTTGATCTTCCTCATTAACCATAGAACAGGTTTTTTTCTTTTATTTGATGACTTTTTATTTTCTGTTAGCTTATCAAGTTAATTTATTCGGTATATTATCTCTGCCAGGTTGTGTAGGGCTCAAAAAACAAAAGCCCTAGCCATCAAGAAGTTCATGGCTCTTTACTTTAGTTATTCAAAGTCTACCCTTATCATTCCCCTCCCCCTTATGACTACCCATTGTTCTGGATATCAGAGGCAATCTGGCCTTAGATCAAATCTCTGTGAGCTGGTCGATGTGATAGCATATAAGGGCAGCTGATCATTGGAAAGAATTGAAAGTAGTCATGTTCTAGTTTCCTTCCTTTCTTTCTTTCTTTCTTTCTTTCTTTCTTTCTTTCTTTCTTTCTTTCTTTCTTTCTTCCTTTCTTTCTTTTTTAAAGACATGATTCTCTGTGTAGCCCTGGCTGTCCTGGAACTCACTCTGTAGACCAGGCTGGACTCGAACTCACAGAGATTCACCTGCTTTGGCCTTCCTGAGTGCTGGAATTAAAGGAGTGCACCAGCACCACCCGGCTCTGTTTCCTTTCTATTGTGGTGTTAAACAGCATGACCAAAACCTGGAAGGAAAGGGCTTATTTCCTCTTATAGTTTGTAGTCCATAATCTAATCAAGGGAATTTAGGACAGGGGCTCAAGTCAGGAACCATGGGGTAGGAGCTGAAGCAGAGGCCATGGAGGAAATGCTGCTTACTGGCTTTCTTTCTATGATTTGCTCATCTTGCTTTCTTCTAGAACCCAGAACTACATGCCCAGGGGTGGGAACACCCCCAGAGAGTTGGACCCTTCAATCACAGTTGTTAGTCAAGAAGATGCTGCAAAGACTTGCCTATAGGCCAATCTGGTGAAGGCATTTTCTTATTTGAGGTTTCCCCCTTCCATGATGACCTGAGCTTGTGTCAAGATGACAAACCCCAACCAGCTCAAGTATCTTCTGTTGTATCAGCCTTTGGTTGTCAGTGGCACTGAGGTTGTTAGCAGTGAGGAGATGATCCATTGAATCGTGTAGTCTCTGGTAAACTGGCTAGTGCATTTTACAATGTGCAAATGCCTCTCCTCCTTGTCTATACCCTTCTTTCTCACCTGCTAGAAAGAGCATCTCCAAAAGACAACTGATCACAGTCTAACACAGCTCTGAATTCTTTATTAAACAGTTCTGCTGCTATTATTTATTGGTCTGCTTGTCTGCCTCCCTGCCTGTATGTCTCTGTGTGTGTATTTGAGGGTACACATGTGCCATGGTATGTATGGGGACACCAGAAGACAACTTGTGGGAATCTGTTCTCTCTTTCCAATAGTTGGATCCTGAGGACTGAATTAAGGTCGTTAAGCTGGCCAGCCATCAAGATCTGAATTCTTGTTAAGACTTTCAGAAAGAAGCATGTTTGGCCTATGCAGGTGCATAAACACACACTCACACACACACACCTCGAGCCTGGTTGTCATTGAAAGTTAGCCCAGTGATTCTATTCTGTTTTATTTGTACTAATTTATTTTGCATGCAGTTTTGCTTGTCTGCACATAGGTCTCTCTGTGTGTTTGGTGACTGTAGAGACCAGAAATGGGTTTCAGATCCTGTGGGACTCGGGTAACAGATGAGTGTGAGTCTTTATATGGGTGTTGGAAACTGAACCCTGGTCCTTTGGAAGGTTATCCAGTGCTCATAATTGCTGAGAGACCTCTCCATCCCCCTTAGTAACTACACTGTAGATGATAAACATACTAGATTCCCATTCTTATTTACATAGAGCACATCCAACCTTCACACCCAGCTGCTTTTGTAATGCACGTAGAATTGGAAACTAAGCTCACTAAAATCATAGAAAAATCCAGTAACTCAAGGTTCCTATTGAACACTTTTCAGTACTTTTAAGATGTGAGCATCTGCTGGTACATGGAGATTCTTCACAATGAAATGCGTTGATATGGCATCTTCCACAGAACTGCTGAAGTATCTACAAATATTGTCATTTGCTAGTTAAGACACATTTGTTTAGATAGTTAAGACATTTGTGTGATGAGCCCCATAAATCTTATACAGACACTGCTTCAGTATGATGGGGCCATGAAGAGATAAACTGCAAAGGCCAGGAGTTCTCAGAGTGAAGCCAATGCTCCCTAGCTAACTAGCTTAGAGTTCCCTGCTTGATATATTCTTCACACAGGAAACAGAAATGCATACCTCATCTCATTACAAAATTAATTAAAATAAAACCAGGTAGCTGGCAATGTCCCATTCCAACTAAGAGAACATATTCTTTGTCTATGAAAAATCACAAGCAAGCTGGAAAGATGGGATGTACCCACACTCAAATATAAGAATCAGTCCTGTGTAGTATGTTGCAGAAGATGCCACAAGACAACACATGATAGGTTGCTGCAATCCTGGTACAGATAATCAGGCCTAGAGGTCCCAGGCAGAGGAGCTCCAGGGATCTCCAGGGAGCTGTGCCTGTTTCTCGCTGTTCCAGGTGAAATGAATGGTGGTTTCTATAGCTCCGCAGGCTGCTTTGTGAGCTGTTTGGCAAGTGGGAGCGGGACAGGAAGCACTGTTTCTGGTGCCGAGATTGCAAAGCCAGTCATGGTCTGGTCAGTGTAGAATGTGTGTAAATGAGGCAAAGTCTATGTGGAGAGGCAGAGACAGAAGCATAGAAGAAGGAGGAAAGCAAAGGAAGAGTAGTCTTCCACGTTTCATATTCCAGACATGAGACCTGCGATTTAACACAGGCTGAAATGAAATTTTCAGCTCTCGTCTTGGATTTGCCACTTGTAAAATGTGATTTCATGCAGTTGTGTAGTAGTGTGAAAGGAAATTAGAGCTTAGTTTTCCCATTCTTTCATTGGCCAGAAACTGTGCTTACGTTTGTAAAATAGAAGCCAGTATGACTCTTCCACCACGGAGCTGTGGAAGTGTAGCTTGAGGGTGCGTGTTAGAGCAGAGTATTTCAAGCTGCAGTCATTAAGCCTTGTGGTGTGGAGATGACTTTAAAGTGTGTTGCTGGAACAAGTGCAGTTCAGTCAAATTTGCGGTTCTCTGGCAACAGTGGCTTATGTTCCAGATTCATGGTGCAGCATAAGGCCTGAGGCCTGTTGGGTCCTTGGAGTTATTATGATTGACAGCTTCCAGACATGGGAGCTCCCACGTAGTTTGCCTTAATTTCTGGCCTTAGTATAGCATAGTGGTGCCTTTTATGATAGCAGAATCACTTCAAAAATTTGTGGCTGAGGCAAAGCAGGATAAGAGAACCTTTAGGTGAGGAGGTCATTACTGGTCCTTGCAGGATTTTGAGCATGTGATGCAGTTTCTTGTTTTTCCATTATTAGTGGGGGCATAATTTATCCCTCACAACAGAAGCCAAATTACAATTTTTTTTTTGTAAGAGAATGTAAAACTTTACCACACAGATAAATCATATCTTATGGTTTCCAGGATCTTGTAAAGACCCCATGGATGAGCAAATCAGTGTTTGCCTTGAAAACCTGGCATGATGGCTGGAAAACATTCTGGACTGAATGTACCTTAAATAAATGACCAAACTATATGACTCTGGACAAATTATTTACTGTCTCTGTGCTTCAGCTTTCTTTTGCTTTTATTTTTCTTTTAAGCGATGTGTGTGTGTGTGTGTGTGTGTGTGTGTGTGTGTGTGTGTGTGTGTGAAAAGCATGTGTGTGCAGGTTCCCACAGGGGCCAGAAGAGAGTGCCCGATCCCTTGGAGGTGGAGTAACATATGGTTGTAGGTTTCCTGACATAGGTGTTGAGTACTGGGAACTGAACTTGTATTCTTTGGAAGAGCAGCAAGCGCTCTAACCCACTGAGCCTTCACTATATACACTGGGCTTTACCTTTCTATGCACCGAGGAGTTAAAAGGACATAACTTTTAACTCTACTTTCAATTTTTGACTTCTGGGCATCCCTGATTCTATTTTACCCAGATGGGTATTTCAGGTCTTAAAATTTTCCTGTCAGTACCCTGGACAGTTCCACAACTTGGCACTCTATTGAGCAGTGCACCTTTTTAGAGGACCAGCAGGGGCTCTGCTGCCCTGTGAGGTTTGCAGGTAGGTGCAAAGACCGGACTACACTTTCCATAAATGCTTGCTTCTTCTTTCTATCTAGTTGTCTCTCATTTTGTTGGAGTGCCTGCTAACTATGCAGTTCAGATTCTGAAGGATGTTAAGACAATGGGCAGCCTTGTACGTGGATGTGAAGGCTTCTCTGGGAATGGAGGCCTTGGTAGTGTGTTGACCTACAAGAATAACAGTATACTATTGCAAGCAGATATCACAAAGTTGTATTGTTGAAATAACATAACATACTCTGAATATCGAAACGTAAAGAAGCCCTTAGATTCTGCTTAGTTACCAAGATCTGAATAATAATGAAAGCGAAGGGGAAAAGCTGCATGGCCAATGGGATGAATTCTAAGTTGCAGCATAATGGCAGGTGGTCTTTTAATTATTAGGGAATGATAGCTATTAAGGGGTCCAACGTTTCATTTCAACTGGGCTCCCCATCCTTTGGTCTCAGGATCTTGTGGTCTATTCATTTCAACCTCATTAGGTGGACTCCAGGTTTAACTTTTTTTTTTTTTTAATATTCATCTGTATCAGTTAGCAGACCTATTTCTAACTTTATCTGTTCAGGAACCTTCCTCTTTTCCTCTTGTACCCCGATGGGTTTAAATATGTCTTTAGTTAACTGTGGCCTCGGTGGCATTCAGAGATAGGAGGTGGAAGGATTAATTGAAGCAGATGAAAAGATTGCTTTCATCTTCTACCCTATCAGCCTGTATTCCTGGCTTCCAAAGGTGCAATGTAAAGAGGACAGTGAGCACAATAGTCTTCCCTCTGACTGATGGTTTATTGGCCAAAGCTACCAGCAGATCAACAGGAAGCTCTTTTATTATGTACACCAAGCCTAAGGTGTATTAGAATTGAGAGAAAAATAAGCCCTGTTATGTCACACTGATGTCATATTTGGCCTTTTGACATATCTTATAATGTCACAGAGGTGGCTCTGCAGAAATGGCATGGAGGACAACAGGCCACAAGAGACATGTTCCCTTACAGAGTGTCAATGCTTGCATCTCTATTGTTATGATTTTACTTGAGTTTTCAATGATATACATAGGTATTTTTTAAAGGAAAAAAAAAAGATGAGAAAAAAAGCCAAAGGAGAATACACCTGATGGGATTCTATTTGGAGAAATACACATTTACACATTAGTTTTTTTTCTATTTCTTTTGTGCTTAAGCTTGTTGGATAGAGGAGCACTGAGGAATAAAAATTGCATGGTCCATGAGGACTTTTTAATTGAAAAAAGAATCCGATTTCAGCATTTATTACCCATTTATACCAGAGGTGTGGATGTTGTCATTAAAAAGAACTGATTTTCTACACCAAGAAATTAATTTATCTCCCTGAAAGCTTTAATTAAACTAATGTTATAACTATGAGCAGCCAGAGTTACTCGATGCCAAGGAACAGATTCATGGCTCTTGGTGTTTAACTGCTTTTCTTCTAGGGGTGTTCGGGGTGTGTGTGTGAGGGTGAGGGGGCTAGGATGCAAAGAACACTTCCTGGAATTGACCTTGAAGATGGCTGACTAGTGTGCCCAGTGCAGTCATTTAAACTTCTGCTGAGTGTCTCTCCCAACAGGGGTTTTGGATGTTCTTACCCAGGTCACACACCAAGGCCCTCACCTCAGTGTTTTCCTTGGCAATTAGAGTGGAAATAATTTCTCTTCTCCTTGAAGGGCCTGGGTGATGCTGTCTCTTGAGTTTTCTCCAGGAATGTCAAGATGCATCCCTGCTCATTAGAGCCCATTAGTTTGAGTGAATCACTTTCCTGACAGCAAATCTCACACATGTGCACTCACAGGCTTCAAGTGGAGACCCATCAGTAGGCTTTTTGGGGACACTTGGAATGCCTGTATTACCCTGGATGGAATTTTATTTGATTGTAGGTAAATAGCTCCAGGCACTTAGCTAAGACACTTGGTGCACTCCTGCACTCCTGCTAATACCTGCTTTCCAGGTCAGATGCTGGTTTTTTTTTTTTTTTTTTTTTTTGAGGGAGAAGCAAGGAAAGGAATAAGAAATGCATAATTCAAGTTCCTTAAATGCTTTGACATTTTATCTTCGAAGGCCCAGTGGCACTCTGGTTGGAATTTGAACTCTCTGCAGTCGCACTGAGCTGAGGTGAAGGTTTCATACTTGTTAAGTGGTGGGTGTCATCTTCACTTGGGACTCATTGCAGCCCTGTGACACAGATGCTCATGCTTCTTATGGATGGAGACTTTTGAGATCTGGGGAAAGAAGTCATTTGTTCAAGGCTTCACAAAAGTTCAGCAGCAGAACAGAATCAGAGCCCATTTTCAGCAAGTCTGTTCTCTGTGTATATTCTATGCTGCGTGGAGAGCCACTCAAGAGAGTCCAACAGCTTGCCCTGGGAAGGACCTCAGGACTTAGGTTCTTCCTCTTCCTCTTCGTCTCTTCCTCGCCTTCTCAGACTTCCTCCCTTTGCTTTTTCTTCCCTTTGCATCCTTCCATGTGACAAGGTAACACTTCTCATTTCTCATGGAAGAAGCTTTACTTTGATCTGGTAGAATCCTTACAAATGAAAGAAAGGCCAAGCAGTCTGTGTTACTTAGACAAAGAGCTGACACCTTAGGAGAGTACTTCTGGTTTGGGCTAAGATCTACCTTTCTAGAAACCAACCTATTTCAGGTCAGTAGGTCTTCAGACTCAAGGTTGTCTGAGTGTTGCTGTCTTCAAGTCTGAAGACTCCCCTCTTCTTGGACCTGGAAGTTAGGATCCTAACTTCAGTATCACATTGATGTGGCCTGTCACCCTAAAGATCTCTGCATGCCTTGCACATGGCTCAGTGCAGATGTGTAATGGCCAGGGGCCTAATCTGCAATGATAGCAAATGAGCCATTTGGCCATTTCTTTGAATGTGGAATGAGTGGATCACACTATTCTCCTTGGTTACATATGTGGTTTTATATTCTTCCAGTATAAATTTTGATACTCTCTGTTTCAAGGTGATAAACTCTATTTTTTTGAGGTGACTTTGAAATTGCTATGTCTCATTAAAAACCGCTGGCAATGAAATAATGTGTTGGGCAGTGGACGACCCACATTTAGGAGGACATTAGTCGTTATTGCTTCTTTTATTGGTACCTAATTACATATGTACTAGACCCTGCAGGAGCTAATCAGAGATAGGTGAGCACACTGAATTCTGAGTGGTTTTCACAGATGGAAACTTATGAATGCTATATGGTTGCATAAAGCCTTTACATTACAAATTGGATCACCACATTCCCTCTAAGACAAAAATGCTCTGCTGGTGGCATTCTATTCATTTTCGGATCCTCAATACAGCATGCATAGGAATGTGAAGTCTGGCTCACAGTCCCCTCTCCAGCCTCATCTTGTGCTTCTCTTCTGGATCCTATTGTCTCATGTTTTCCTGCTTCTTTGGATGAAGCATAGTTGCTTAGTTCATTGGATCCTTGCACATGACAGTCCTAAAGTGTCAAGTTTACACCTGTAATCATCAATTTTCAAGATAAAGAGTCTCTTGTGTTTTATATAACATAGAGTTCATTTTCTACCAACCATTTTTACATATCCACCCATCCATCCATCCATCCATCCATCCATCCATCCATCCATCCATCCATCCATCTATCCATCCATGCATGTATGCATGCACTCAACTATATATTGACCAGCTAGGATCCATGCATCTATCTATCCATCCATCCATATATCTATCATCTTGTGTGTGTGTGTGTATGTGTGTGTGTGTGTGTGTGTGTGTGTGTGTGCATGTGTGTGTATGCCACAGTACATGTGCAGGGGATATAGGACAACTTGTCTTGTGGGGGTCAATGCTCTTCTTCTAGAATGTGCATTCCAGGAGCCTAACTCAGGTTGTCAGACTTGATGGCAGGTACCTTTGTCCTCTGAGCCATCTTGATATGGTTTGATCATTTAAATGGTGTCTGTCTCTGTCCAAGCAGTAAGCGTGTAGAGAGCTCACTTATGTATCTACCAGTACCTCTTATAGAGTAGTCACACCAGATCTACTCAGACATGTTCACAAATATTAGGATAGCTGAACAGGTGGAAGAGATGTTCGGAGTCTGTATTCTTTTAATATAGCCTGTGCTCCTAACGTTCTAGATAATTGTAGTAGTTAAGTCTTTTACTTGCTGTGCTCTCCTTGTCTGTGTATCAGGTTACTTGTTTAAGGTTGTGTTGAGAACCAAGTGAGAGCCTGTATGAGAACATGTGCTGTAAATTTTGCTGTGTCTAATACTCTTTTTGTGTAAGCACAAGGAAGAGTGGAGATGAATGGATCCCAACCTTTCTGCTTTGATATTTGGGGGAATGGCTTTTTCCAAAGGAGGTAGTTAACTTACATACAGCCTGTGGTGCTTTCCGGGCTTGATTCATAGCACATAGTGAGCCATGGTGCCCGGCTCTGCAGTTGAATTTACAGGTGTTGTGTGTTGGCATGAAGGCAGTGAAGGTGGTAATTTATAGATGGGACACAAACATAAACCAATCATAGGTGAGAGTAATGGAAATGTGCCTTCATGGTGGAGTGCAGACGGAGTTGTCATCACTTGTCTGGTTCGTATGGCAGACACGTCAGCACCAGAAGATCCTGAGTTTGTTTCCCAAAACTGCAGCTGATGCACACAGGCAAAGCTTCCTCTGAGCCTGAGGGCACTGTGTGCCAACACCTAACACTATGTTATAAGCCATTATTGTGAAGCTTGATGTCTGTGCTTTTAGATTTTTAAATGATGAAAGCATAAGGTATTTCAAGCAACCGCTATCTCTTAACCCCATTGTGTAGAAGTGGTTATTTTTGAATAGTTACTTCCCCTACCTCTTTTCCTTTGGGCCTCCTTTTTTTCCTTTAAAAAGTGCAAACACATGTTTTCAATAGTGAGATAGCATCATGCATATGGTTCTTAACTGGCCTTTCCATTTAGCAGAATATAATGTCTGATAGACTCTAGCTGTATGGCAGGAACACATTCAGGAGGAATGAGGCTGCTGTAGTTCTTGTAGGATAGTCTAGGCAGCTTTGACCTTTGGCAGTGTGTGCAACAGCATTCACTTGCAAGGTTGTAGCTTTCTACAGAGACTTTACACATCTGTCTTGCATGTCACCAACAGCAGTGCCTATAGAAACAGGTTTGGGTGCCAGGAGCTTCGGCTCTTGGAACAGATCCTTGCTCAGCTGTGTAGCTAGGTGAGAGCATGCCAGGGAGAGGAGATGAGAGTGACAAGGCAGATATGGGGGGTGCCAAAGACCGTGTGCTAGATCTTATGTTCTGTGGAGAATCTGAGCTTTGCTGTCTAAGATGAGATGTCAGGCTAATGGAAAAGCGTAGTTTAGTTTAGTGGTTAAGGGCATGGACATTTGGAGTTGGACAGAAAAGAGTTTCAGTTCTGGCTCTACCACAAGCTACAATTTACTTAACCGTGCATATAAAACTTTACAAATAATGCACTTCATATAAGTGCATTTGTGGGAGTGGGTAATAATAGCACCTCCTTTATGGGATTTTTAAAGTTAAATGTGATTCTTTGTATGGATCAGAAAGCTCAGTCTTGGATGCAAACATTAGTGGCTTGAATAAGACTATGCAACAAACAATAGCTGTAGGTGAAGCGGTGCCAGGGATGTTTGTAGCCTGGACATGACAGTGGGATGAGTTTCTTTGTGTTCTTTGATTCTACCATCCACAAAATTATCGCTAGATATTTATTCTCCAAAAGGGACAAAGGTTATGTTATAGGCCAGTCATCTTTCTTTCCTTCCATGGTGCTGGCTCACTGCTTTAACTGAGTGGTTTTTCTCTTTTTTTTTTTTTAGCAAAGAGGAACAGTGTGTGTATGTGCGTATTGGATCAGTTGTCAAGTTGTCAACAGTCATGTCAAGAGTTCAGCTCATTTCTGGAAAAACTTAATATATTCACTGATGCTGATATTTCGTCCCACCAGACAGAGCCTTGCTTGTCTGATCAAAGGTGACCATAAAGACAAATACTGCAGGTGTTGGGTCAATCAGAGGTTGATTTCCTGCATGGCCGTTGCTGCTGTCAAGGCATCTTCAAAAGGCTGTGATCCAACAGGCCAGTTTGCCTTCTGCCTATAAGTCTGTCAACCCTGTCAGCCAGGGCAGTTTGTTAGGCCTTCTCTTTGGAAACCTGGCTTTGGTGCTCCTGCATGCTGCATCTGCCCTCTCACAGGCCATTGGGATAGAGATGTGTACTTCTTATGAAGTACTATGGTGGATGCATGTGGATTGGGGACCACCTGGAACTTTCTGTGTTTACTCTCATTTCCTGATAATCTTCCCTTCTTGGTGCATCACCGTCTGGTTTCTGATAGCTTCTTCTCTACCTGCTTGGGCACTTTCTCATTTGCTAATCCCAGAACTTGATTGCTCCTCTTCTACCTGCACTCCATAGCATCCTTGCTGACAGGAAAGGACATGACATTTGCTGTTTTATGCTCTTTTACTTTTCTTAGTTTTTTATATTTATTTATTCTCCTCAGATACAAAATATCCCAACCATAGCTTCCCCTTCCTCTGTCCCTCCTACCTTTCCCTACTTTTCCTCCTATCCAGATTCACTCACCCACCTCCTTCGAAAAGAACAGGCCTCCTAGGGATATCAGTCAAACATGGCACAACAACATACAATAAGACCAGGCACAAACCATCACTTTAAGGCTGGATCAGGCAATCCAGTAGAAGAAAAAGGGTCTTAAACGTAGGCAAATTAGTCAGAGATATTTCCACTGTCAGGAGTTTCCTCAACACAAAGCTAACAACCGTAACATATATGCAGAAGTCCTAGCACAGATCCATGCAGGGTCATCGATAGCATTTCAGTCTCTGAGCTCCCATGAGGCCTGCTTAGTTAATTCTGTGGGCTGTGCTTTTCTGGTGTTTTTGACCCGTCTGGCTCCTTCCATTCCTCCTCCTCTTTTCCACGGAGTCCCCCTGAGCTCCCAAAGGGGAGAGACCTGATGGAGACTTCCAACCTGGACCTTCTCTCCACCTCTAATTTGACTCTGGGTCTCTGCATCCATTCCCAGGAGCTGCTGGAGGCAGCCTCTCTGATGATGACTGCACTAGGCACCTAGCTATGGCACTCTCTCATCTTGACTCCTTGAGAAACCTTGGTGTTTGAATCTTCCTGCCATAATAGTCCTGTGTGTTGGATTCTGGCCAGCATCAAGCCAGAGCAGCAGGGAAGTGGAATTTGACATCTCAGATGGGCTCAGAGCTCCACTCAGCTAAAATCTGTAGTAGTAAATGAACACAACCTTTACAGTTTCCATAAAGCTGTTAAACATGCAAATTATGTGATGGAGTCCTGCTTTAAAACTCATTCCTGCTAAGCACCTCATGGGAAAGGTGACCCAGTGTTTACAGGATGAACAGCCACTTGAATTAACCAAAATGCCACTTATTTCAAAGCAGAACAAGCTTGAGTTTCAGCTGCAGCCATCTCTTCTGGGGATGGGTGGGGGTTGGGATGAAGGAGGTCACCCTGGGAGCCCATCCAGAGTGACTTACATTTGCTTCTCTGGAAATATCCTCTGCTCTCCTGTTTTCCCTCTTTCATGTGCTGGCAGGATGTCTGGATTTCTCATGAAATTTTGTCAATTGCAATATCAGAAAAGATAGTCAGGATCTTGGGGGAATGAAGAGACCATTTATTTGACTAGTTCTTCTGCAGCATCAGCACTGGCTGGCTGCCTGTGTCCCTTGTTAAAGGCTATAGACTCTAATCAAGTTTTTTGACTTTTTATATTCAGGAAGATAAGAGTTCATGCAAATGCCTTTAACTTTTTTATTTTATTTTTTCTTATTAGTTACATTTTATTAACTCTGTATCCCAGCTGTATCCCGCTCCCTCATTCCCTCCCACTCCCACCCTCCCTCCCTTATCTCCACCATGCCCCTTTCCAAGTCCACTGATGGGGGGACCTCCTCCCCATTCATCTGACCCTGTTTTATCAGGTATCTTCAGGACTGGCTACAAAGTCCTTCTCTGTGGCCTAGCAGGACTGATCCTCCCTTGGGGGTGGGGAGGTCAAAGAGCCAGCCGTTGAGTTCTGTTAGAAATAGTCCTTGTTCCTCTCACTATGGGAAACCAATTGGTTACTGAGCTACCACAGGCTACATCTGAGCAGAGGTTCTAGGTTATATCCATACATGGTCCTTGGTTGAATGTCAGTCTCAGAAAAGACCCTGTGCCCAGATATATTTGGTCCTTGTGGAACTCCTATCCTTTCCCCATCATACTAACTCCCCTTCTTTCATATGATTCCCTGCACTCTGACGAAGGTTTGGTTATGAGTCTTAGTATCTGCTTTGAAACACTGCTAGGTAGAGTCTTTCAGATGCCTTCTGCAGTAGACTCCTGTCATACGTTCAATGCACATCCCATCTGTCTTTCTAAATGAGGATTGATCATCTTACCCTGTGTCCGCTCTCTTGATAATCTTTTTTAGGTGTATAGATTTCATTATGTTTATCATATCTTATAGGTCTATATAAGTGAGTATATACCGTGTTTGTCTTTCTCCTTCTGGGATATTTCACTCAGAATGATCTTTTCTAGATCCCACCATTTGCCTGCAAATTTCATGATTTACTTCTTTTTGATTGCTGAGTAGTATTCCATTGTGTAAAAATACCACAATTTCTGTATCCATTCTTCTGTTGATGGACATCTGGGTTGTTTCCAGGTTCTGGCTATTACAAATAAAGCTGCTATAAACATGGTTGAGCAAATATCCCTGTTGTCTACTTGAGCAAATTTGGGATATATACCTAGCAGTGGTATAGCTGGGTGCCCTTAACTTTTTAAGAGTGGCAGGGCACCAAACCATTTCTTCACACTTACCTGCCCCTGAGCTTAGTTACGTGAACAATCCTTTTATTATATATTGACCATTTTTATTATAATAGCATGATTTTACCTATATGCTAGGATTCATACAGTTTACCACTGGGCATTTGTGCAGGAAACCCTTAAGTTGCACTGGTCACAACAGTTATGCTATGGAATCAGTGTCTGTCAAGAGAGGAATGTATATTATTGTCTTTCCAAGTGGTCAAATCTCAACCTGTAACTCTCTCATTACAGACCACACTTCAGCTTCTCCACTCTCTAGCTGTGTGTTTTTGGGTGTGGGTTTTCCTCCTTCCCTTGAATCTTGAGTTTATCATCAGGACTGAGGGTGATAATAGTGCTTGCTTGTGTTTACCCCACCAGCAAAGAACTCATTGAGGACATTCCTCATGAATTGTAATAGAATATGCACAAGGGAGAACTTTATATTGCTCTGCAAGGTCAGGAGCCAGAGTCAGGTACTGGAGAAGGTGCAAGGCTTTGAGACTGGACATGAGAGGGCTCTGCAGCCCCTCCACCCCTTAGCACCATAGAGGAAAAGCACCTCTGACAGGAGGGTGAACCAGCAGATACATTTCCAAAGCAGATCCCACAGGATCTCCTTTTTCATTTATAGGAGCCCACAGGGCCATTCCTCAGAAACATGGACAACTTTTTCTGTGATAAAATTATTCTCTGTTAAGGTAGAGTCTATGACAAGGCCTTTGGGAAATAGAGCTATGTGGCCAGAAAAGGAGAAACTGTCAAAAGAGTGCTGAGGAATAGGAGCTGAAAGTCTGACCCTTGAGCCTTTGTTTGTCTATCGTCTGACTCCACAGCTCTTGATGGGAGTAAACCGCATTAGTTGTATCTGATGTCATCTTACACTTGCTCCCAAAGAGAAAGGGCAACAGTACTCACATTGGGCATCTTGATGACTGGGCTGTAGGAAGCTTTGTAGGGATCATACTTTCTCACACCTCTCCTGCTGCTGCCGTCAAGGAGGTGAAATGACCTTTATCACTTACTCACCTGTCTCGCAGTTTGCGGTATGTCTCCCGTCACTTCATGTCCACAATGGAGAATGTTGGTCCTTTCAGTTTGTCTTATTTTAGTGATGAATACCTTGCCCCTGACACATAATTGACGTTGAGTAGGCACTCAGCAACATTTGTTAAGTGCATGAATGAATTAATAAAAGTAATTTTTGTTGAGGTGGGCATAAACCCACAGTTCCAAAGTCTGAAAAACTCCAGGCCCTTGTAAGCAAAGGAACTGACCACCTGTTGAAGGATTTGGGAATGTGTTAATAGTCTTGTCCTGGAAATGGGGAAGGCAAAACGAACAGTGGCTGCAGAGATGCCTTTATGAGGGAGCTCTTAGGCTGAGTTTCCAGTTTTCTCCCTTTGCTCAAGTTAGTTACATAATGTCTTTATTTGTTTCTTTGTGAAATGAGGGCTAAGGTCATAGCTCAGTGGCAAAATGCTTGCCTAGTATGTGCAAGGCCCTGGGTTTGTGTAACTATACTTTTGGCTATTTTATTAGGTTCCTTTTCCTACCTCCCTACAGCACCCCTATAGTTCCAAGCCCAACACTGGGTAGGAGAGAAAGAAGGATAGTGGGGAAAGGAGACATTGATATCATTGGACTATACTTCCTGCTGTTTAGGGACATTGAGTTCCTTGAGGTGTTGTCAGGATAGTGCCAACCAGCCCCTGGAAATCCAGCAACCAGAAACCAGCAACAGTAACAGGAACAGTAGCTGCCGCCTTATTCGGGTCTCTGGCACTTATATACCCTCTAGAGAGTCCCCAGACTTCCAAATGTAAACTGTCTTCCCCTGGCAAAATCATACCTCTGCCAGAGCACAAATCATAGTTAACTGCTGTGGACAGTTTGAAGCAGCCCAATATCTCCTACCTGGGATTAAAACAAAGACATGTCATCTATAGGTTTTTGAAGAAACCAAGATTCTCACTACAGGTTTGATTTCCAGGAACACCAAAAATAAGTTTTGAAAAGGTAGTAAGTAACTATGGTGGTTTGAATAAGAACAACTCTCATAGGCTCACAGATATTTAAACGCTTAGTCATCAGGGAGTGACACTATTTGAGAAGGATTGGAAGTACTAGTAGGTATGAACTTGTTGGACGAAGCATGTCAGTGGGAGTGGGCTTTGATGTTCAAAAGCCCATGCCAGGCCAAGTCTTCCCTTCCCCTGCCTGTTGATCAGGATGTAGCTCTGAGCTACTGCTCTATCACCATGCATATCTCCATGGGCCTCATGAGCATAAGGGCAACCAAGCCTCCAATTAAATAATTTCTTTTATAAAGTTGCCTTTGTCATGGTGTCTCTTCACAGCAAACAGTTTAGCCCATGTGGTAAGCTCTAGGCCATGACTGCCTCTGTCTCAAAACAAGGTAAATGGTACCTGAGGGAACAGCACCGGAGAAGGAGAAAAGAGGGAACAAGTCAGGAGCCTGACACAGAGGATCTCTGAAAAGCTCTGCCCTGCAGACTATCAATGTAGATGCTGAGACTTATGGGCAACCTTTGGGCAGAGTGCAGGGAATCTTAGGAAAGAAGTAGGAAACAGTAAGATCTGGAGAGGACAGGAACTCCACAAGGAGAACAACAGAACCAAAAAAATCTGAGCACAGGGGTCTTTCCTGAGACTGTTATTCCAACCAAGGACTATGCATGGAGATAACCTAAAACCCCTGCACAGATGTTGTGGAGAAAGTCGAACCCTCTCCATTGCTGACGGGAATGTAAACTGGTACAACCACTTTGGAAATCAATCTGGCGCTTTTTCAGACAATTAGAAACAGTGCTTCCTCAAGATCCATATATACCACTTCTAGGCATATATCCAAAAGATGCTCCAGTACACAACAAGGACATTTGCTCACCGTGTTTGTAGTAGCTTTATTCGTAATAGCCAGAACCAGGAAACAACCCAGATGTCCATCTACCGAGGAATTGATACAGAAATTGTGGTACTTTTACACAATGGAATACTACTCAGCAATTACAAACAAGGAAATCATGAAATTTGCAGGCATATGGTGAGATCTAGAAAAGATCATTCTGAGTGAGGTATCCCAGAAGGAGAAAGGCACACATGGTATATATACACTTACATAGAGCTATAAAATTTGTCAAAGCAATTTTCAAAGATCACCAAAGACTTCTACATCATCAATTTCATTATTCATTCTTTATCTTCTTGGGTCTGTGCATTCTTTTCATTGTATTTGGAAGTTCCTCTTTTCCAGATTCTTCACTGAGTTATTATGTCCCAATTCCAAACTCAGAGTAGTCTTTCATTAATGAACATATACTCCAACTTATCAGTAAGTTCTGTTAAGTTTAGCTCTGTAGTGTATCAAGAATCTGATGAGTTTTATACTTCCCTAACTGTGAACCTGCTCCCAGCTCTCACCAGCTCTCACCTATGCCATTGCAGTGGTTTATAAGAGGCTTCTGCAAATCCTACCAACCAGGGTCATCCATTTGAATTAGATGCCATTAGCTCTCCACTCAAAATTCTCTGGAGCTTTCCACCTCACTTCAAGTAAAAGATTGTGTCATGGGCTGGTTTGGTGACCTAAGGTGACCTAGCTCCTTGATTCTATACCCCAAACTCCTATACTGTCTTCCTTCCTGCTCTACTCCAGATTTGTTTTGTTCCTAGAGCATTAGTGTACCCTGAGTACTCCACTTGTTCTCTTTCTTTTTCTTTCTCTCTCTCTCTCTCTCTCTGTGTGAGTGTATAACCATGCATATGGACATATCTATGACTTGTTTCTTCACTTCACTTGAGTATTGAAATGCCTTCTTAGCCACGAACCACTGAGCAGGGGCCCCTCATCCTGCTCTTAATCTTGTTTTCCCTTCTTGAATTTTTCATGTCACCTATATATTTATTTATCTCTCTTTGTTGATGTTTCCTAAGATGTCAGCAATTCTTCAGAATGTATGAGCATGCTAAACCATCATGAATACTAAATACCTATAGAGGAGAAAGAGGAGTCACCATACTGTTGGTCCAAACCAAAGCAGACTACATCAAAGCCAATGTTAAGATGATGACCTGCCTTTTTGAGAACCACAAAATGGTGAAAGTGAAATGGTAGTGTCCTTTGTACAGACAAGTAAAGTGAGGACAGCAATAGCTGTTGTGCTGACAGGAAGTGCTGCTGGATCTTCTGTTGGTTGTGTTTAGTCCATGATAAAAAGGAAGAGAATTAGTAGGAAGAGTAATAAGATGCCTTTTTGTGAATAGCTGCTACAAGCCACCTTTTGTGGTTAAAAAAAAAAGCATTATTTATGTATCACATAAAACTCTTGAGGCATCATTTTCCTCATTTTACTGAGAGGTTACATTTCTGTGTCAGGGTCCATGACTCAGAAATAGGATTTGTTTGCATAAAAACCTCATTGATGGGGTTGGAAAAGGTAAGGTCTGGGAAAGCTGCTCCCGTTTTTCCCTCAGCTTCATCTTCTGATGTACAGAATATTTAGTTGACAATTCCTATTTACTGTTTCAAGAAAGTGTCAAGTATCCATCTCTTGAGCCAAAATAATGCCATAGGGGTTGTGGGGGCAAAGGCACACCCTATGTTCCTAGAAGTTTAAAGTCTTGTTTGGAAAATAAAACCAACATGGTGTCCAGTAGATTGTAATGTACAATAGGGTCTGATCCAATGGTGAACTGTTCGTCAAATGTATTTTGAGTGACATTGTGATAGAAATGCTCTTCTTCCTTTTAGTGCTTTTGAGTATGTTTCCTGCCAAGTTTTATACTAGTTTCCAAGTAGAGAGGAAGAGGGAGAAGGAGTAAGAGGAGGAGAAGGTAGTGATGGGAGCAGGGACTGTCTCTGACATGAACTGATTGGCCTGCTCTTTGATCACCTCCCCTTCAGGAGGGCACAGTCTTACCAGGCCACGGAGGAAGTCAATGAAGCCACTCCTGATGAGACCTGATAGACTAGCATCAGAAGGAAGGAAAAGAAGACCTCCTCTGTCAGTGGACTGGGGGAGGGGTATGAGTAGAAGTAGGGAGGGAGGATGGGTTTGGGAGGGGAAGAGGGAGGGAGCTACAGGTGGGATACAAAGTGAATAAAGTGTAATTAATAAAAAAAATAAAATAAAAAAATAAAAAAGAAAAAATATATATGAAAGAGGAGGAGAAGAAGGAAGAGAAGAAGGAAAAGGATGAGGAGGAAGGAGGAGGATAAATTGTTGATGAGGAAGCATGATTTCACTTAAAGGAAACATGTAGATCCACAAAGAAGGTCAAAGTGAGAAAGCAGAGCAGAGGTTTAAGGGCTGGTGGGTAGAGGACAGAGTACTGCTTCATAGGGCCAGAGTTTCTGTTTGGAGTGAAGACAAGATTTGGAAACAGTTGTCATACAGTACAATGGATATAATTAATGTTGCTGAATCTTACAACTAAGTACAAATGAAGTGGCAGGTTTTTTATAAATAATTTATAACAAAAATTAATGATATAATACAAAGTATATACATTCAGTAGATGAATTCTGTCATATATGAAGTGCATCTCACAAAGGCTGTTGAACTTAGCATGCCAGAAAACAAAAGGACTATGGGTACACAGCATCCCATCACGAATCTTGGAAAATTCACTTATTAGGTGAGTTTAAGTGAATGAAAATCATTTATTTAAAAAACCAACAAAAAAGCATGCAAGGACTGGTTCTAGGCCTCCTGCACATAGGTAGCAGATGTGCAGCTTGGTCTTCATGTGGCTTCCCCAACAACTGGAGTGGGGCCCTCTCGACTCTGATGCCTCCCTTTGGATACTGTTCCCCTAAGCGTGCTGTCTTGTCTGGCTTCAGTGGGAGAGGATGTGCCTGGTTCTGCAGTGACTTAATGTGCCAGGGCAGGCTGGTACCCATGGGGACCTCCTCTTTCTCTGAGGAGAAGGAGTAGGGAGGATGTATGAGGGATGTGCAAGGAAGGGGACTGGGAGGAGAGGAGGGGGGCTGCAATCAGGATATAAAGTGAATAAATAAATAAATTACAAAAAAGAAAAATAAAAACTCAAAGTAAAACTGTAATAATTAAAAGTTAAAAAATACTCAAAAAGTAAAAGAAAAAAAAACAATCAAGTTGACATATGACAGCTTGATAGCAACCTACAAAATAAGACAAAAAAATAGTACTTTCAATAAAACTCAGACAGAATGAGAAGAGCCTTGCAGTTGACAGCCATGCTGAGTTTTGTTTATTCCATGGCCACTGACATGCTAAAAGGTGTCTGGAATCAAGAGACCAGCATGCAGAAAGGATGGAAGCCACAGAACATGTGCAGCTTCCCGAAGCTGCAAATACCTGAGCATGCGATACCTGAGCATGCAGGAGAACATGAGCACTAGTATTAAGCTCGACTCTCAACCAGTGCGTGTTGTGGTGAGAGAGTTGTTTATGAATCCCTATGAAGAGATGGAGGAAAGTCAAAGCAACCGGGGCAGTGTGGATGTAACTCTCACTTGCTCGGGGACGTGTTCTTATACTTCTCTTTCAAACAACAACCTACAGTTCAACTTTTCTATCAATCTAGTTTTAAAAATACTGACAAAGCAATTTAAAAGTTTTATCTAATTTTTTGAAAACATAACAATAGAACCTGTTGAAAGGTAAGAGATTCAGTACATACAATGTAACATGTCTTTATCAAATCAAGGTATTTCTGATCATTAATTTAAAAAAAATGATGTGCCTCTTCTCCTCTCATGCCCCTTCCCCAGTCCACTGAGAGGGAAGGTCCTCCTCCCCTTCCCTCTGACCCTAGTCTATCAGGTCTCATCAGGATTGGCTGCATTGTCTTCCTCTGTGGCCTGGTAAGGCTGCTCCCCCCTCAGGGGCAGGTGATCAGAGAGGGATTGGCAGGGGATGAGGGAGTGGCTACAGGTGGAATACGAAAGGAATAAATTGTAATTAATAAAAAAATAAATTAATTTAAAAATTAAGAAATGATGTGTTGTGCGTGTGCACAGGCACTGAGGTGCACACAGAGATTAAAGGGTGACCTGAAAGGGTGTGTTCCTTCCTCACACTGTGCAGGTCCTGGGGACAAAACCCAGGTCTATCCAGGTTCGTGACAAGTGTCTTTATCCACTGAGCCATACTGCTGGTCCCTGTTTCTTTATTTTAAAACCTTTGAGCTTCTAATGTTTAGTTCCTTATAAAATATGCAGCCGGTTTTGTGAACTATAGCGATATATGGGTACACTGGAATCTTTTTTGTTTGTGCTTCGGTACCCATTCTCCAAACCTCTCCTCTCGGGCTACCCTTCTGAGCATCCGGTCGTGACTTCTTTAGTCTCTTTTAATTTGACTTTTTATTTTTTAGCTTCCATATGTAAGAGTAAATGTGGCATTTGTCATTCCTGTGTCTGACTTTTTAATACCACACAATATCATTAGGTTCCCAACATTTGGATGACAAATAATTAATCTATGTATGAGACATAAAGAATAAGCCCATTTATCCACTGTACATTCATAGGAAGTGGGCTGTATAAAGAAACTATTCAGAATAACATACCAGCAGTGCCAAGACCAAAAAAAAAAAAAAAAAAAAAAAAAAAAAAAAAAAAAAAAAAAAAAAAGTGAAAAAGAAGCCACTGTTCACCGGGTGTGGTGATGAGCACCTTTAATCCCAGCACTAGGGAGGCAGAGGCAGGTGGATCTCTGTGAGTTTAAGGCCAGCCTGGTCTACAAAGTGAATATAGGCCAGCCAAGAGTACATAGAGAAACTCTGTCTAACAACAATAACAACAACAACAAGAAGCCACCATTCTTGAGCATTCATTGTGTTGCAAGAACTGAGTTAGGTCCTCACCAGGGCAAGGCATGTAAGAACCAAGTTCTATTATCCAGTTGTCTATAAGGACATAAGCTCCTGGTCATGTCACAGGGTGTACATGACGTAAACACAAAGCATGCAGGAAGGTGCCACCCTCCATTCCCCTGCAAAGCAAGCTTCCCCCTTTATTGCATGCAGGGCTTTATTGGAGTGAGGGATTGTTTGACAGCTAATCCATTCTTCCCCACACACTAGTAGGTTATTTAAGACTTTTTGATGGTAAGTGACAGAGATCAACTTGAGTAACTTCAGCTGGTTACTTTTCAGTGTGTGTGTGTGTGTGTGTGTGTGTGTGTGTGTGTGCGTGCGCGCGCGTGTATCTGATGTGGCTGTTGTAAGGAGGTGGCATGGTTTATTCAAGGATACATCCCACATTGTTTGAGCCTAGAATTTGCAGCAGAGCCTCTTGTATCTATTTTTTTTTACAACTCTCCTTCAAACCTTCTTCTCTTACTAGTAATTTTTTCTTCTTTCACTTCCTTAATTTTCTTTTCTCAATTATTTTGGTCTTGGAAACTAAAGGAGCCACTTGTGTGTTCCTAATGATAGGGTTATTTGAGGCATGTCTGCAAATTCTCTTAGTTTGTACCCTGTAGTGTGAACATAGATTCCACAAAGACACAGAGTGACTCAAAGGAGAAGTAGAGATTTAACCATCACATTGATTTTCCTGTGATCATTTGTGAATGCCTTATCAGAGATGGGCCATTATAGTTTAAATGGTGAGAAGAGTTTGAAAGGAGTTTGCAACTTCATTCGGCACTTCCTGAGCCTCGAGTTGTAGCCCATTGTTTTCCAGATTCCAATTTTTCCCTCTACAATGAACAATCACTTTTTGATTAAACAGCTGGCAGTTACTATTGAATGCCTCACATTTAATAACAAAGTCTTCCTTCAGAACAGGAAATTTTATCTAAATTGCTTTGCTCTTCTTGGTGACTGAACTTCTAAAGTCTGACAGGACTGATAGCATGAAAAAACAAAAATTTCATTCAAGAAGACGATGATTACTTTTTAAAAGAAACAGCCTTGAACTAAATGAATAATTCAGAGTATATGCTGCAAAGCAGAAGTTAAGGCATAGCATTGTCCTCTCTGTAAATATTATTAAAAAACAATCAAGTTTGTATTGACACATTTATGTTGGGAAGACCGAGGACAGCAGCCGAGAGGAAGAGTCCGCCTAAAGCAGCGCTTTCACCATGTTCTGTCTTTTTCATAGGCATCTACCATCACCTGGCTAGTGCCATGTGCTATGCACCAGGCAATCATGATGAGCCCCTTATTCATTAGCTTTCACTGCAGCCTCAGCCCTGCCTTCTCTACTGATAGTACTTACATTTGGTTGAATCACTTGGGACTGTGCCAGAGAAGAACCAATAGATATCCACAGGCTAATCTTCTGACCTGCAAAGCAAGGCAATGAAGAACCAAAATGTACCTGGAGGGGAAAATGGCGACTATCCATCTCACTAGAGTTTATATTTCTTTTTATTAAAGATTTGAGGTTAAAAATATGATTACATCATTTCACTATTCTCCTTTCTTCCTCCAAACCCTACAATGAACATATACATGTGTTTATATATAGCATAATTCTCTCTCTCTACTTACCTGTCATTGATCTCTTCATTTGCCATCTGTGTAACAGTTGCTAATGGGTATGATTAGAGGAACTCTGATTTCTTCATATACTTCATAAAAGATAGGATGAGGAAAGGTTTTCTTCCCTTTGTATTGTTTTCCTTTTTAAAATTTTCTGTCATTAAAGTAGAAAAAATCTTTAGAAGTGGTCTTACAGGGCAGAAATTGCAAATTTCACTTTCAAACTTTAAATTCCACCTTGGGCATGACCTTAAGTCCTAACTACTAAATGACAAGCTTTCTTGGACAAAGTAAGACTGTGTCAAGGATGCATTAAGATCCCCACACAAATCTGACTGTTATGTGGGGACAGATAAGTCAGACATCCATCAGTGATTCTTGTCTACAAAAGATCAGATTAGCACATGTAAGTTTGATTTCTGAGGGACCCAGAAATTTGTACTTCTAGGAAACACATGAAGTTCTCCCATTGCCTAGCCAAGTTTGGGCATTGCTAAGAGAGCTTACATTCCAAGTCTTCAAATAAACTTCCATCAAGAGTCCCAGCAGCTGTCTCTGACATGAACTCAGTGGCTGGCTCTTTGATCACCTCCCCCTGAGAGGGGAGCGGCCTGACCAGACCACAGAGGAAGACAATGAAAGATAGTCCTGATGAAGGCCTGATAGGCGAGGATCAGATGGAAGGAGAGGAGGCCCACCACTATCAGTAGACTGGGGAAAGGGCATTGGAGAAGAAGAGGGAAAGAGGGAGGACGGGATTGGGAAGGGATGAGGGTGGGGCTACAGCTGGGATACAAAGTGAATAAATAGTAATAAATAAAAATTATATTAAAGAAGTATTAAAAACCATGAAAAAAAAAGAGTCCTAGAAAGAATATGGATTTGGTCTTGGACTGTAGACACACCAGCTTTGGGACAAGTGTGTAGGCTTGCAGTCTGTGGGTGTGTAAAACCTAAAGAAATCTAAAGGTGGAGGGGGAGAGAGAGTTGAGTATGAAACTTTTCCTTTGTTCCTTACCATAGCTGCTAGACCCTGACATATTCCATACAACATGGGTTATGTGGAAATGTCCATCTTCAGGCCTTCGGGGAGCTATGCTTTGCTTTGAGAAGCTTCAAGCTGTTAAATGAGGAAGTATGCCTGCTTACTGCTGACAGATGGCTTTTGAATACTTGTGTATTAATGTAACAAGTAGCAGATGGAGGTGGGATTAGAAGATGTTCAATGTCCTTTCTGACCTAAGAGTCCCTGCTACCAAAGTATGTCCTACATGAGCAGGAGGCTTTCGATCTATCATAGGAAGACCACTTAAATCTTCATCTCAGGGAATAAGACTGGCAACATGAGCAACTAGCTGGGGCATCTTTAGACACTGTGCACAGTACGGTTTGACTGGACCCCTGGAGAAGATGACAGAGTTGTCTGTGGCCTCACACTGCTGCTGGTGGTACTGTTGACAGAGTGGTTTGGGGGCTCAGTCTCAACTTTTCTTCACATTGAAGCTTCTGCAATCCTCATTTAAAGAGATTGAGAGCTGAAATGGGAAGTGTGCTTAGCCAGTAAAGCCAAGTGGGACTTTGGCAGTTTGTCTGAAAATATTTCAAATGAAAGTATCTTTTAGGTTATTTGGCGAAGATAAGAGCATCTCTTTTCCTTAATAACACTAATAACATTGCTCTTGTAAAACAGCATTTATGACTTCATGAAATACTTTACAGACTATTATCTGGCTGTTTACAGAAAATCTGTACAAGATGGATTGCTATTAAAAGCACCTAGGCATGATGGTATGGCTATCATTCCAGCACTTAGGAGACGGCAGGCAGAGCAGAAGTTCAATGTCCTCCTCAGCTACATAGTGTGTTTGAGGCCAGCCTTGACTACATAAAGCCATATTTAAAACAAAGTACATGGCTGAAAAGAAATCCGAGGTACAGTGACTTTACCAGGTCACAAAGTGTGAACAAGAGGGAAAACCTAAGTGGAGGCTTACCGAGTCTGGTCCAGATGGTCCTTCTCTGTCTCACAATGTTTCTGGGATCTCCCCACTGGAGGTTTTACTCCGAAAGAGCAGAATCCACTGCTGAGCAGAAGGCCAAGCCCTGTGGGAAAGGTTTACATCCGGGGTTGAATTTCATCATGACCATTTATTTCAGGAAAGTCGCTTTACCCTTGTGAGCATGTCTCAGCTGAGCAGAGTGTGTGCCTATTCACATTGTCACAAGGATTACAAAGGATGTACTTCTGTACCATAGTTGGAGCCCACTCACGGTTGGCTCCTGTGCTTTGGAAGCAGAGACTCTGTCCCTCTGAGTTTGAGATTAACGTGTTTTGCCACCATTAGCTGCAAAGTTCTACCAAGATGGAATGTTCATCGTTGCCAACCTGCCTTTCTCTGTGTGTATTGTTCTGACTGCTACAAAACCCATCCTATCTTGAGCCCAAAGTGAATTGTTATTTCATTTTCTATCATTATGTATTAGTTACTTGTCTTGTTGCTGTTACAAAATGCCCAAGAAATCAACCTCAGGAAGGGAAAGATTCCTTGGCTGACAGTTTGAGGAGATGGGCTATCATGTTGGGGCAGGCTTGGTAGCTGGAGTGCATGGCAGCTGTTTGCACTGGAGGCACCAGCAGGAAGCAGGGAGAGGTGAACACTGGTGCTTGGGTGGATTTCTCTCTTGTTCAGTCATAGGATGAAGTTGGGTCTTTCCACCTCAGTTAATGTAATCTTGAAAGTCCCTCACAGATATGCAGAGTTTGTCCCCTAGATAGTTATAAATCCTGCCAAGCTGATAATATAAATGCTCACGGTGTACATTTTACTCCCTTGAGACAGTGGAACACATTTGATTCCTCTGCAGAGCATCTTCCTCATATGTGAAGACTTTACCATGACCACCCATCAGCCTTCTTCAGATTGCCTCTGTCCATCCGACTTTCATTTCTTGATTTGGCTCCTAGGTCCTGCGAGTTCTTCCTGAGTCCTTCTGAGGTATGCCCGTTTATTTTGGAAATGAACTATACATGATTATCTGAGTAGACTGACTGGCTCTAATAGCCAGATTAGACTAGATTTCTCATGGTCCAGTTTAAACTCCCAATCTTCCTTTTAATAGTCTTACCTCAACTCACTGTTAATGAGAAAGAGCAAAGATCGCCACCCTGTGCATCTAAGAGTCCCATCAACTCTTAGATCTCACACACTGTGTCTAAGAGGCTCGCATAGCCTATGCACGAAAGCTTTCAGTTTTTTTCAGTGTTAAATTTCATCTAGAGTTGACCCTGATTCCTGCCTATTAATGTCACTTTTAATACTGGTAGGGTTACGTCAAGTCTCTTATGACTGAAACCATAACACCAGATTCATAGTTTCCTGCAGATTTAAGAATCACTGATAGTGCCAAGTAACAGATAAAGTACTAAATATGATAGAATTAGGTGACCGTATTACTTGACATTGATCCACAAAGCTGAAGCATTTAGGATGACTCTGGATTATGAACTTCAGGCAGAGAGGAAGTGTTGAGAAGAAGCAGGGAAAGATAGGCTTATAGGACTAGAGTTCGATCCCTATAACCCACATTAAAAACAAAGCCAGGTTTGATGGTTTGTGCATATAATTGTATAACTGCAGAGCTGGTGAGGCATAGACAGAGGTCCCCTGGGGTTCCCTGGCCAGCCAGCTCAGCCTAAATAGCCAGCCTCAGGACAGTGAGGTGAATGAATGGCTTCTGAGGACTGAAGCTTGAGGTGTCTTCAGGCCTCCACACATGTACAAAGCAGTGGGAGACATTTAGATACATAAAAAACTGTCAAGAAGGAACAGCATCTTTGACATAGAGGTTCTAGTGAGGAAAGAAAGGACAAATGGTGAGATTTAGTTGGTAGGGAAGAACAATGCAGGTTTGACAACTGTTTTGTAAGTCAGGAAAGTGGGTCACATACTCTCTCATCTTGGAGAAGGCTCCTCTTCTCTTTGGAGGTGTGTTTGCATCCTGCTCTGCAGTCTTCCTGGGGCCTTTTTAATCCCTTGTAATCCCTGCTGCAGTTTCTGGTGCACATCAACAAAGACATCTTCTCACAGATCTCCGCTGTGCCTCCCCCCTTTTGTGTTTGCATTTGTGCAAACACAAAACCAGCTGAAGAGAAGTAGTTCAGAAACCTTCCTAGCTTCCTGCTTTGCTTTAGCTCTTCCTCCAGTGCCCTGCATGAATTTAGCATGGAATCTGGTTTGCACATGTAAGATGCACACAATAGTCATTGGCACAGCTCCTCTGTCTGTGACATTCTGTTTCTGCCATCTAATGCCAGAGGTGCATTTTTAAATTGTATTGTTTGTTGAGTATAATCCAGATTTGTTAAGCAGATTGGTAGGAGGGGACTACAGAACTGCTCTTTGGGGCATCCTTTCATGTCCTTCTGGTACAAGCTCTTTGGGCTGTGTGTTCCATGTTAGAAAATAATTAACAGAATCCAGACAACCTGACAGAAACTCAACAAGCAACTCACTGTGTGCATAGCTGGCAGTGTGCCCTGTCACAGTGAATAAGATTTGAGGAGCCTCTGGGTGCAGTGCAGACTTCTGGACTCAACATTTGTGGGTGTCATGAATAATGCTAATGATATCAGATGGATTTTCTTGGTTTTCCTAGTTGCCCTCAAAAACCTGGTATTCTCACACTTGTCCTATGAGGCTGTCTGGAGAAAGTGTACACATGTCTTTTATAGCCTCAGGCAGAAGAAGGGCTTAGGATGTGCAAGGTCACCTATCACCACAGCAGCGGGGATGTCTAGGGAAACGTTTTTGTGTTTTGCAGAGGAAAGTCTTTGGGGAATGAGTACCTTGACATTCTTCTGAGAAGAGGCTTCTTCACACATTAAGTAAAGTTGGAACTTCCCTCCCCAGGAGTGCATGAAAACTTTTCTTCAGGTGGGGGCAAAGCTCAAGATAAACATCTTCATTCAGTGTCTTATTAGAGCTTCATAGTGTCTTAGTAAACAGGGATGTAATACATCCCTGTAATTCATTTGCTTTATAGTGAAAAATTATTCTCCTATGTAGTTAGGTATGGTATTGTGGTCTCTCCAGAGGTCTTTCTTCATCCAGGTAGATAAACCCTCAATATTTCATACATCCTATAGTCCAACCCTTCTATTACATAGTGTTCATTCAAGTGTTCAGTAGAATATGGACTGCTTTTAAAGCAGGGAAAGGGTTCTTATGCAACGTCACACATAAAGAAGGCTTATTCCTTGTGAATAAATTCCTGGTGGAGCCCTGGATCCACTGACTGACTTTTTATCCAGACTGTCAGTTACTCTCAGCTGCTCGCTCCCCCAAGGCAGGTTTTATGTTTGGCTGGATGTCTAATTTTGCATAGTGTTGTATTAGAAATGAGAGACTTATACTTTAAACTCCTGATTGATGCTAATGGCATGCACAATTCCCATAAATCCCCCCCCCATACTACTTAATAGTCAGCACCATGTTTAATGGCTCAAGTGAGCTCAAAGCCTCAGATACAGGACTAAGTGGGAATTAGGTTTTCTGCAGTCAAAAGAAGGGGTGGGTTTCAGACAGCTGTAGAGTAATGCATTATTTGTGTCAGAGAGACTATGAGAGTGTGATAAGTTTTGTAAAAGGAAAAAGATTTATATGATCTGAAGAGAAACTACAGTTTCTCTTCAGTGTTATCTGGGATGATGATAATGTAGCCAACTGAAGTTATAAGTCACTGGCTTAGCAGAAGGGTTGCTCTTGATCTAATTAATTTTCAAGTTGCCCACTGTTTGTCCTTCTTTTTGAAATATAGCTATCTAGCTTCTCTGTTAGCAACGGGTCTGCCTGACAGATTTAAATTTGCTACCTCCTTTCTCTTTTCTGGGTAGAAAACAATGAGAAGCATTTGTTTGGCTTCTTTCTAGCTTTGTGTGTAAATCGCAGGAGGTGGAGATGGTGGAGGAAGTTGCTAGAAAGGGACAGTCACATTTCGCTTATTTTACTGATTTTATTTCCCTTAGGGTTATATGCATGATGCAAAGTACCTCTTCTGATGAACTGTTTTCTCAGTCTGAATTATCCCATGTTATGAATTGCTTATTGTAAAGTTTTGCTTTGGTAGGCTTTTACTACCATCTGGCCACCATCCTCCAATGCTGAAAACTTGGAAAGCATTCATTCATTCATTTATTCATTCATTCAGTCAATCATTTAGAGTATCAACATCTACTTTGGCTAAGCAGTCTTCTTGACACAAGAAATGCTGACTTGGAAATACTAAGGTCTCCACTTTAAGGTGTCCTATAGGAAGCACCCATTTGGGAGTTATGTATTTTGATCAAGGAAAGACAATCCAAGTGCTAGAAAGTGACCAGGTGGCTCAGAGGTGCTTTGTAGAAGACTGTCAGGGCGGATCTCTCAGTATAGGGCACAATGGAGCAAACACAGGGTTGGGTCCGGAGGTGACAGCTCTACTATATCCAGACCCTGCAGAAGATGGGAACAATGGTGGTTGTGAAATGCAGATACAGTTTGAGGCGGAACATTCTGGGTCAAGGTCACTGGGACAGCTGAGTTCTCCTTCCTCAGCTGGGAGGTCTGGAAAGGCAAGCCCCGCTGTGAACAGGATCTTAAAGACACTAGCATGCAGTGGAGCTACAATGGTATCAGTCAAAAGGTCAAACAGGCACTCAAATAGGTCATTCTAGTGTATAATCCTGGAGATCAGTAAAGAATCAGCAAGGAAGACATAAAAGTAATACATAAAAGGTATTTAAGGTCACTCAAAAACTGGCACAGAATAGACCTGTTTCTCAGTACAGACTCGCTTGTCTTCTGAGAACTTTTATTTGCAAATTGTCTCAATCTAGCAACTGCCTCAGTGAACCTGCAGAGAGCATCCCTGTCTCTGTCGCAAGAACTTGCTTCCCTCTTCTAGATAAGTCAGTTAAGTTAGGACTTACAACTTATTTGGATAAATTGTACTTTTACATTGCTATTGGAGAATATAATACCAACTTGGCTTGTGACACAAACATGCAGGAAGATAGGCAAAACACACTCTGCCTGTTTAAGAAGTTTAGATACTTGATGCACTATGCAAGGGTGACCTCACCCTATAATTCAGTATTTTTCTCTGCAAATATTTATAGGCTCTGTTTTTCTGTATTCTGACTTTTGAGGAAGCAATAGCTTGACTGTGTTTTTTTTTTAATTTTTATTTTTATGTTAATTACAGTTTATTCACTTTGTATCCCAGCTGTAGCCTCCTCTCTCATTCCCTCCAACCTCACCCTCCCTCCCCATCCCCTCCCATGCCCCTCTCCAAGTCCACTGATAAGGGAGGTCCTCCGCCCCTTCTATCTGACCCTAGTTTATCAGATCTTATCAGGACTGGCTGCATTATTCTCCTCTGTGGCCTGGCAAGGCTGCTTCCTGCTCAGGGGGAGGTGATCAAAGAGCCAGCCACTGAGTTCATGTCAGAGATAGTCCCCATTCCCCTTACTAGGGAGCCCACTAGGATACAGAGCTGCCATGTCCTACATCTGAATAGGGGTTCTAGGTTATATCCATGAATGATCCTTAGTTGTAGTATCAGTCTCAGAAAAGACCCTTGTGCCCAGATTTTTTGGTTCTGTTGCTCTTCTTATGCAGCTCCTGTCCCCTCCAGGATTTATTATCTCCCCCTTCTTTCATAAGATTCCCTGCACTCTGCCCAAAATTTGGTTATAAGTCTCAGCATCTGCTTTGATTCACTAGTAGGTAAAGTCTTTCAGAGGCCCTCTGTGGTAGGCTCCTGTCCTATTTCCTGTTTTCTCCTTCTTCCAATGTCCATCCCATTTTTCTTTCTGAGTGAGGATTGATCATCTTACCCAGGGTCTTCCTTCTTGCTTAGCTTCTTTAGGTGTGCAGATTTTAGTATGTTTATCCTATATTATATGTCTAATATCCACTTTTAAGTGAGTATATACCCTGTGTGTCTTTCTGCTTCTGGGATACCTCACTCATGATGATTGTTTCTAGGTCCACCATTTGCCTGTAGATTTCATGATTTCCTTGTTTTTAATTGCTGAGTAGTATTCCATTGTGTAAATGTACCACAATTTCTGAATCCATTCCTCAGTTGAGTGACATCTGGGTTGTTTCCAGTTTCTGGGTATTGTGAAATAAAGCTGCTACAGACATGGTTGAGCAAATGTCCTTGAGCATATTTTGGATATATGCCTAGGAGTTGTATAGCTGGATCTTGAGGAAGCACTATTCCTAATTGTTTGAGAAAGCTCCAGATTGATTTCCAGAGTGGTTGCACAAGTTTACATTACCACCAGCAATGGAGGAGGGTTTCCCTTTCTCCACATTCTCCAGCATGTATTGTCACTTGAGATTTTGATCTTAGCCATTTTGATGGGTGTAAGGTGAAATTTCAGGGTCATTTTGATTTGCATTTCCTTGATGACTAAGGACGTTGAGGATTTCTTTGTTTCTCTGCCATGCGACATTCCTCAATTGAGAATTGTCTGTTTAGCTCCGTACCCCATTTTTAATTGAATTACTTGATTTGTTGCTTTTTAACTTCTTTAGTTCTTTATATTTTCTGGATATTAGCCGTCTGTCAGATATAGGATTGGTGAAGATCCTTTTCCAGTCTGTAGGCTGTCATTTTGTTCCAAGGACAGTGTCCTTTGCTTTACAGAGCTTTTTAGTTTCATGAGGTCACATTTATTGATTGTTGATCAGCCTGTGCTGTTGGAAATCCAAACAATCATTAGGTCTTGCTACAAAAGCCTATATGCCCGAAAATTTGAAAATCCAAATGAAATGAACAATTTTCTTGATAGAGTCCATTTACCAAAAATTAAATCAAGATCAGGTAAATAGATTGAATAGTCCTATATCTCCCAAGGAAATAAAAGCAGTCAGCAAAAGTCTCCCTTCCATAAAAAGCCCAGGGCCAGATGGTTTCAGTGCAGAATTCTACCAGACCTTTAAAGAAGTGCTAATCCCAATTCTCTTCAAACTATTCCACAGAATAGAAGCAGAAGGAACTTTACTAAACTCATTCTGTGAGGTACAGGCACCATGATACCTAAACTATACAATGACCCAACAAAAAAGAGAACACCAGACCTGTCTCTCTTATGAACATTGTTGCAAAAATACTCAATAAAATATTTGCAATATAAATCTAAGAACACATAAAAGATATCATCTACCATGACCAAGTAGGCTTCATCCCAGGCATGCAAGGGTGGTTCAATATATGGGAATCCATCAATGTAATCCACCATATAAACAAACTGAAGGATAAAAACCACATAATCATCTTCTTAGATACCGAAAAAGCATTTGACAAAATCCCACACCCATTCATTTTTAAAGTCTTGGAGAGATCAGGGATACAAGGCACATATCTAAACACAGTAAAGGCGATATACAGAAAGCCTCTAGCCAACATCAAACTCAATGAAGAGAAACTTAAATCAATCCCATTGTAATCAGGAACAAGGCAAGGCTGTCCACTCTCTCCGTATCTCTTCAACATAGTACTTGAAGTCCTAGCTAGAGCAATAAGATAACTAAAGGAGGTCAAGGGGATACAAATTATAAAGGAAGTCAAAGTATGACTATGGTTTCTGTGGTGGGAGTTCTTCACTGAATATCTAAAGAGGTAGTGCAGAAGAGTGGCCACAGCAACAAGTTCAAAGTTCAGCACTTACAAGCTATTTCAACATGGCTATGTTAGTTAATCTGGCTGATGTTCTTTATGCAGAGTTTGCACATTAAAAAATAGTGTGTCTTTAAATTTACTCATGTTGCTATACATGCATTCAATTTGCTCATTCTCCCTGCTACATGCATTCTCTAGTGATTCTCACCTTTTGGAGGACATTGGTTGCCAGGGAGGCAGCATCTTGTACTTTTCCTTGGCCTGAAGAGAAGACCCTGGTGGGGCCTTACCATACAACATTGGAGCACTGGTGTGGTTCACATGTCCTGTGGGTGATCCTGTTCTAGTTGGTAGTAACAGACACCAAATATTTGCTTCCTCTGGTGTTTTTAAGGCACAAGGAGTTGCCACAGTCAGATGATGGGCAGGATAAGATGTTGTTCCTTTTTGATTGGTCCATCCTCCATTCACTCATGCACTCTATAAATATTAAATAAGGGCCCGCTCTGTTCAGTGGACATGATCCAGGAGTATATTGAACATAAGAAAGAAATCACCCACACCAGAAATTCCTCTCACTCTGACAGCGGTGAACACTGGAAAATACAGGTGAAGGTAAATGGTTTGACAACATTTTCAATTTATTAGTAAAACAGCTGTGTAGAAAATTATGTTCCCATCTCTTCCTCTAAATTCAATGATCTTTGTTTCTTCCTAGCTCTTCTTGTATCCACCAATGTCAAACATATTTTTGCATTGTTATCTCCACAGTACATAAATGACTTTGTATTTCATGTCCTCTAGTGAAAATTATTTTGTATATATTTTCCTATTTTTCACAATCTGCATATTTATCACTCTTAATGACTATAGTAAATTCTTGGAAGCTGATATATTTTATAACTTATTCTTTTTTCTCTTTTGTTGTAAGTTTGGCTTGTTTTTATTTTTTCTACTATATTGAGATTGGGAACCCTTTAAGAGGAAGTATGTAATATATTGTTGCACTATAAAGCAGCTTTGACAAATTGTTTCACCCAAGAAAGTTCATTCAACATACAGAAAAGGCTGAATTCATATGAAGAAAATATAACCTATCTTCTTAAGGGAAAGTTATTTCTCCTTAATTATGTTTTGAGTTTCCTTTTATAATGTAAATACAATTAGAGGAAAAAAGCCCTGATGTGTTTCATGTCCCTAACAAGGCTTTACACAGTCCTTTGAACTCCACATTTCTGGAGCGGTAGAGCCATGGGTTTCACAGCTTGGCTAAAAGTCTGTAGTATGACAGCCCCCAGCTGCAACAGTCTCGTTGCTTTTCACTTTCTTTATACAACTGAAAGTCTTCAGTTTTTCCATGATTTCTTTCTGAGAACCTTTTAGAGAAAAACACTGCCCTCTGCCCTTTAGCAAGGGGTGGTCAGGTTCACGATAACCAGGCGGTTCCTTTATACCTGGAAAATGACTCCTCAGTGGTGGCTCTGAGTAAAGAATGCAGAAAACATGAGTGAGCAGCGCTTTCACTTGGATTGAAATATACAGCTCTCTCCATCTCATCCTGTTGAGAGTCCTTTGGGCTTCCAGCACTAGGTAGGCAGTTGACCTGACACATCTGGAAAGAGACAGCCTCAGCTGAAGAATTGCCTCCAGCAGACTGGCCTACATGGACATGCCAGTGTTGGCATTTTCTTGATCAATGGCTGATATAGGGCACTGCGGGTGGTGCTGTCCCTGGGTGGGAAGGCTGTATAAGAAAGGAAGCAGATTGTGAGTCTAGGATCAATCCAATAAGCAACATTTCCCATGGTCTCGGCTTCCAGCTTATGTAAGCCAAATTGATTTTTGTCATGGTATTTCTCACAGCAACCTAGACCAGGTTCTGAGAGATGTTTGCCATGGGGAAAAATGGAGGTTTGTGATCAGCATAGATTTTAAGTTGTCTTACTGATTGTTGGCATGTGAGCATGGCTGGGATATATTCCACGATGCTGACTTTGCTTTCATGTAGTAGGACTGTATGGGTCTCAAGGCTCATTGCTTTGTTTTCCTATGACCCATTGTGGAATTTGAAACAGAAGGACTGCTTAAGGAATGCCTTTTGATTGGGTGTTGATGGCCTGTGTTGATGTGGCAGTTGTGGTCCAGGCATGTACAGGGTTCTCTTGGGTATTGTAGAAGTGAGCAGTGGCCACATTTTATAAAGCTATGTTCCCCGGGCGCTGCAGCCACAAAGATGAGGGCTTCACCACAATGCTGCACATGTATTTCATCCCTGCTGGCTATACTTATAGACATGTTTCCATTCTCTGTTCCTCAGCTCTTTCACTTGTAATGTTTGGATAACATCACTTTCCCCAGAGTTTGTGCAGTAGTCATTGCTCAGCATCAACATTCAAAACGCTGTCTTCTTATCCAACCTTATCGTAAGGGAGGCAAGAGAGGCATGCGGTTCCTAGGCAATGTGCCCAGTGCTATCTTGGAGAAGATCTCTATCATGGTGCCTGTTGTTTAAAGAATGCTACATTTTAACCTCTTGAAACTAGAAGCTACGTACAGGTATACAAGCAAAATGACACCTCTGGGTTCTGCTTTAAGTATCTCTGTTAGCATCTATGTTCTTTGTTCCTACAGGATCTACGAACGTGTGATAGACCCTCCGGAGACCAACCTTCCTCCAGGAAGCAATTTGTGGCTTGGGCAGCGTAACCAAAAGCATGGCTTTTTCAAAGTAAGCTCTGATTTTCACATATACTGAGAAATGTTCAATTTCCTTCCTTCCTTCTTTCCTTCCTTCCTTCCTTCCTTTCTTCTTTCCTTTTTCCTTTTTATAATTTTAATTAAACTATAATTAAGTTATCCCCACCTTTTCTTTCCTCTTCAGCCTCTCCCACATCCTCCCTGCCCCACCCCCTCTCAAAACCATGGCCTCTTTTTCTTTGATTATTGTGGTGAGTTGAATGAGAATGGACTCCCATAGGCTTGTATATGTGAAGGCTTGGTCCTCTGCTTGTGGAATTGTTTGGGGAGTATTAAGAGGTATGGGCTTGTTGGAGGAAGTGTGTCACTGGAGGTGGGCTTTGAAGTTTCAGAAGCTCATGCCATTCCCAGTTAGTTCTCTCTTTGCCTCTTGTTTGCTGTTTCAACACGTAAGCCCTCAGCTACTGCTCAGCACCATGCCTGCCTGCCTGTTGCCATGGCCCCTGTCATGATGATCATGGTTTCTACTACCCTGTAGAAGCATGAGCCCCAAATTAAACACTCTTTTTTTCTAAGTTGCTTTGGTCACTGTGTCTCTTTACAGAAATAAAGAAGTAACTAAGACAATTATTATTGTTACATATATATGCATAAATTATAAATACAGCATGCTGACTTCATTTGCTGTCATTTGTATGTGTATGATTTCAGGACTAACTCCTTTGTATTGGATAATCAATTAGGAGGGCGTTCATTCCTAGGAAAGAGTAATTATTTTTATCTCAGCAGTTGTTAATTGCCTTTGTTAGTGACAGAGTCCCATGAGATTCCCCCTTCCACATTGGCATGTCTATTGGTGTTGTCATTGTTTGGGGCTTGTTAGGCAGTCATATTGTTGAGATATTATGTGTAAAGCTTCTCTTTCATGTCTAGGAGACACAAACTCATAGTGACTCTCCAAATCTTGGCTCTTTCAACTAATATACTCCTCTTCTACGATGTTCTGTATGCTTTAGACACAGGCAATGTTGCTGGTTGTTTGTATACAACATACTAGTTGTTTTGTTTTTCTCTTTTCCACATATTTCCTGGGCATGGCAATGACTATTGAACACTTACGGAATAGCTATATCTATATCTACATATGGTTTTAGCTCTCAATGATATAAGTACTTTATAACATAGATATTTTGAAACTAGATAGAAAGTGGAGTGGTTTACCTTAAGACTTCACTGTGTTGAACGTTTCTTGGATAAACCACTCAGTTCTCTCTCCTGTTAGTCATGGGTGATCAAGAGCATAAATGACTCTTTAGATGTATCTCATTCAACTCTTAATTCTGGGAGATTTAAATAACTATGGAGGTTTGAATATGAATGCCCTCATATGCTCATATGTTTGAATACTTGGTTCCCAGTTAGTGGAACTGTTTGGGAAAGATTAGAAAGCATGATTTTCTTAGAGGAGGTGTGTTGCTGGGGGATGGCTTTGAGGTTGCCAAAGACTCTGGCCATTACCATTTGGGGCTAGCTCTCTTGGCTGGCTTTCTGCTTGTGGATCTTAGCTGCTGATCTAGATGCCTGCCACAGTACTTTCTCACACCATCATAGACTCTACTCCTCTAGAACTTTAAGCCCAACTAAACTCTTCTGTAAGTTGCCTTTGTCCTGTCTTTTATCATGTCAGTAGAAAAGATTGGGTCTATCATCAGCACTCATGATAATTGATCTGGGACAAGTATCTATTCATATAGAAGAAATGAAATCTTACCTTTATGGAGCTTAGTTTTCTTGACTATGATGATGTTACGAAATCCACATTGTTGTTCTTTGGGGAAACATGAAGATACTGAGATAAAATGAACTGAAAACTTAATACCATGAAATTTTAAAATGTTCTTGTACTGTAAAGAAGAGCAGACTTTGCCCCAGGCAATAGGACAGACTTATGTTTTTTAAATTCTCCTAATTTGAAATATCTATAAATGCTGGATAAAATACAGGTGAAATGTTTTAAAATTCATCATTGCACTTACAAGAAAGGGAAATCTTTAGGGACTAAATATGTGGAAAAGAGAAAAACAAAACAAAACAAACCACAGAAGACTATTTTCCAAACTAGAAATGTAGTACCTTGGTCTGTTCCTTTAAAAATTAAGATATAATTTACACACAGTAAAAAGCACCCCTCTAAATGTACAGCTTTGTAATTTTGAGAAATTTTAGTTCAACCCTGCAGCCGCTAAGAGGATAAAAAATTACCCTAACACTTCCAGGTCTCTCCATCTTTCTTTTTATCCCAAGCTACTCTTGTGTTCTGAATTCTGTTTTCTCAGAATGTTCTATAAATGCAATCATTTGTGCTTATGAACATTTGTATAGCACATTGAGACGCATCCAGGTTCTTGTATTTATGGGTGGTGCACTCTTTTTTGTTGCCAAATAATGTTCCTTCTTTTTAGTATGAGTAAACCACAGCATATAAGTTTGCTTTTGGCTGTGAAGACACATATCATGACTGAGCAACTCAGAATAAGGAAGGATTTGTTTGACTTGTAGTCTGTGCTACAGTCCTTCATTGAGGGAAGTTAGGGTAGAAATCCAAGCAGGAACTTGAATCAGAACCTATAGAGGAGTTTTGCTTGCTGATTTGCTCTCAGGCTCATGTTTAGGCAACTTTATTATATAGGCCATGACTCCCTGTGAGGGAATGATGTGACCACAGTAGGCTGGACCTCCCACCCCATAACCAGTGTTGATTAACAATCAAGGCCGTCTCCCCCAGACATGCCCACAGGCTGGTCTCATTTGAGTGACATCTTGATTGAGACTCCCATCTCAGGTGTGTCCAGTTGACAATAAAAGCTACTAAAGACACACGTGCCTGTTAAGCTGTTTCTCAATGGATGGACATTTGAGTGTTTTTCAATTTTAAGCACTTATAAATAAAGCTGCTAGAAACATTTTCAGATAGATTTTTGTGTGAGCAAAAGGTTTTGTCCACTTATGTAAATATGTAGGTGTGGGATCACCAAGTCAGAAATCAGTGTTCAAGTTCATAGGAAACTGCCAAATTATTTTATAGACTATGTGAGCCATTCTGCATGCCTATTACCAATGTGTGAAAACCCTAGTTAGAACTTTGAATTCCAACAATCTGTGAAGTGTGAAAAGAACCTTAAATCCCATGGGTTTTGGAGAATTGGATGGAAACTTTTGAACTAAAGCCTAGGGCCTCAGTGGAGGGAGTCAGAAGGAGTCTATTATTCAGCAAAGCCAGATGGTTCAGAAACCATCCTTCTTCCTCCTCCTCTCCAGATGAGAAAAAAAGGATGTTTTCTGAGAGTTTAAGCTCAGCCCTGTCATCATATGGGCACCATTTTAGGCTTAGTGCACCCTTGAATTACAATAAATGATCTTCAGATGGTTCTTGGTTGGTACCTTGTGGTTCTTATGAGTAATGCAAATTAACTTTGGGGAAGCCACTCCCAGTCAGGTCTTTAGGGTTACTCCACTGATTAATTGTTGAAAGTAGGGGTGAATCATCATGGGTGACAATGGGGAAGAAATGAAATATTGTTTAGTTAGTCCTTCAGGGACTGCAGATGTGAAATTAGCAAATAATTTTTTTAAAACCCTAATTTTTTTCCATTTATTTATTTATTTTTTATTATTAGTTACATTTTGTTAACCCTGTATCCCAGTTGTAAGCCACTCCCTCGTTCCCTCCCAATCTCACCCTCCCTCCCTCATCTCCTCCCTTTCCCTTTCCAAGTCCACTGATTGGGAAGGACCTCCTCCCCTTTCATCTGACCCTGTAAAACCCCAATTTTTGAGACATCTAAAGACATACAACATTAAAGAATATGTGCTAACCAGAGATGATAAATTTGACTGGGAGTGATTAAACTGAAAACACTTGTAGAGAGGAGAACTCTGGTCGTGGGGTGAGATAAGCCTTCAGTGAGTCTGCTGAGTGGTAGCTGAGACATGGGTAGGCCGAGTAGCCATAAAAGCCATAAGTGCAAAGGTCATTACCCCAGTATCTCTGCAGAAGTATGGAAGGAAAGAAGAGGTTAAGATGAAGAAAAGAAAGATAAATATAAATGTTATACACCTGTTTAATGTGTATTTACAGATATGCATATATGCATGTGTACCTACTACGTATATTCAAGTAGATTTCCAATATGCACATTTATATAGACACATGTTACATATTTATTTGCACATCAATGTAAAAATTTTAGGAATAAAGATTGATTACCAAATTAAATTTAGAGAATTTAAAAAGGAGAAATGTTACAGGAGCTATTAGAAATGTAATTGTTAAGAGTTTTTTGAATTGTTGAAACGATTATCATCACAGGAAGTAAAATGAATGCACACTGTGTAACACTGTGTTACTTGGCAGCCCACCACGTCACTTAGAAATTTAGAAGTTTGAAGAATTACTCTACTTAGCTGCCAGGTCCAGTAGTGTTTCTGTTTTCGATTGGCTATGCTTGTGCTGGGCTCCCTGGTGAACCTGTGGTCTGCTGGGCCCTCAGCAGGTGGAAAGGTGAGCCAAGATGCCTCTCCATTCTCCTCCCTTTGGCTTCTCTTTCCTAAAGGCAGGGCTCAGCCATCTTCATGTGGGTGCCTTAGGATTCTGAGCACGTGCAAGCATGCCTTGGTATATTTGTGCTTTTAAAGATTTTTTTTGTTTGTTTGTTTTTAAACTGATCATATGACCAATGGTTCACTGTCCAAACCAAGTCATGAGGTGGAATCTGGAGGGCAAAGAAATAGAGCTTCTCTCTCAAAGTGCTGCTTTTCAGCTTTACATTGAAAACCTCAAATGTAAAGAGAAAGGAACTCTGTGGAAGATTTCAATAATGTATTACACAAAGAAGACATTGAAGTATACAATGAGAAGACACAAAATCTTAAAGCCAAAGAATGGCTTAGATCAAATAGTTTTTAAATATAAAAGCAGAAGCCGAAAGATGGGAGATAAATATATTAAAACTTTGGGAGAAAAGTAACTCTTCAAAGTAGCTGTACAGACACAGCTTAATGTGCAGCTGAGGATGATGGTAAGATCAAAACATCTGAAGACAAACAAAACTCTTAGTTTATGACCACCAGGTTTTAATTTTAAAAATCTCTGAAGGAAGCATCTATTGTTAAATAGGTGAGGAGTCAGCAAAGATGGCCTGAGAGATGGTGCGGTGGTTAAGGGTGTTCGTCGTTCTGTGAGAGAACCAAGGTTTGGTTCATAGCACCCGTGTTAGGAAGCTCCCAACCATCTGTAACTCCAGGTCCAGGTGGTCTGACACAATCTGGACTCTGCAGGCGCCTTCCCTCATGTGTACGTATCTGCACATAAACACTCCCCCCACAACGTATAAACAATCTTAAAAAAAGAATTGATAAAGAAATATTACGAGTGTTTGATTAATAATATTACCTAATTTTAGGTAATAGTAGATTTGCACTACAAGACTTGAAGTACAAAAATAGTGAAGGAACTGAATAACTTTAGGTTTTAAGTTTATATGTGAAAATATAAACCAAGGGCTAAAGAATAGAAATGATGTTACAGGCCAAATTTAAGTGTAAGGAAAAGAGAGGTTTAAAACTAAGAAACAAACAAATCCCCGAGACAACCCCTCTGTTTTTCTAAGTCCAGTTGCATGCTCCAGTAGCCTCAGCTACTTGGGAGGCCGAGGAAGGAGAATCACTTAAGCCCATGAATTTGAGGACAGCCTGCATGACAGAGGTGAAGCCCAGTCTTAAAACCTCCACTGGCCAAAAACAAGGCAAGAGGAGAAACACATTTGATAACAGACAAAACTCCAGTCTACAATATTCATGATTTAAAGCAATTGGCAGTCATCACTTTCAGCTGAGCAACTATTGGTGAACCTACCTGGTTCCAGTGGAGAGTTCCAAACACAGGGCACACAAAAACCTCTGGTTGAAAGCACTGATTCTCAAAACAAAGCAAAAAAGACACAAATGTAGGGATCTGTAGGGAGAAGAAGTGGCTGATGTGAGAAAGGGATGTGAGAAAGGAGAGTAGGGAGAGAGGGTTAATAGAAAGCACTGTGAATATGTATGAACATGTCAAATGACAAATATAGTAGATTTTTTTGAAAAATACAGAAAATGTGTTTATGTGCAGAGTTAGAATAGTGGGTTCAAATGGACTTCTAAGATTCAGCTCATGCTGTGTCTTATTAATGCAACAGCAACAACAAATCACTTTTAAATGCTAACAGGAGAGTAAAGTCTTATAAAGGAAAATGGGCCAAAAGTAGCTTGAGCCTTTCAGAGGACCTCTATATTAGGCTCCTGTCCTGTTTCTTCTCTTCCACTGTTTCTGGTGTCTATTCTGTTTGCCATCCTGAATGAGATGCAGAGGACCTAGACCCCCTACTCAGATGTATCCCATAGGCACCTCAGTCTCTATGTGAGTTCCCGAATAAGAGGAGCAGAAGCTGCCTCTGTCATGAACTCAGTTGCCTGCTCTTTCATTTCCCCTGGCTATGGGGCCTTGCCAGGCCACAGAGGAAGAGGATCTAGGCAGTCCTGATGAGACTTGATAAGCTAGTGTCAGATGACAGGGGAGGAGAACTCCTCCATTCAGTGGACTAGGGGAAGGGGATAGAGGGATGGGGGAGAGAGGGTAGGACTGGGAAGAGATGAGGGAAGGGGTTATAATTGGGATATAAAATGAATAAATTGAAAAAAAGGAAAAAAAGTAGCTTGCGGATGTGGGAGAAGCACCACTGCCATCAATTTCAAAGCCCAAAGGTCACTATACAATCACAAACAACTCTACAACACACACAGTATATACTCACTTATAAAGTGGGTACTAGACCTATTAGATAGGACAAACATACTAAAAATCTGTACACCTAAAGAAGATAAACAAGGAAGAGGACCAGGGGTAAGATGATCAATCCTCACCTAGAAAGACAAAGGGGACCAAAATTGGCAATATGAGAAAACAAGTAACAAAACAGGAGCCTACCGCAGAGGGCCTCTGAAAGACTCTACCTAGCAGTGTATCAGAGCAGATGCTGAGACTCATAACCAAACCTTCCAAAGGGTGCAGGAAATCATATGAAAGAAGGGGGAGTTAGTATGACCTAGAGGGGACAGAAGCCCCACAAGGACCAAATATATCTGGGCACAAGGGTCTTCTATGAGACTGATTCTCCAACCAAGGACCATGCATGGATATAATTTAAAACCCCTGCTCGGATGTAGCCCATGGTAGCTCAATACCCAGGTGGGTTCCCTAGTAAGGGGAACAAGGATTATTTCTGACATGAACTCAATGAATGGGTCATTGAACTTCCCCTCCCCACCCGGGGGAGGACCAGCCTTGCCAGGACACAGATAAGGACATTGCAGCCAGTCCTGAAGATACCTGATAAGCTAGGGTCAGATGGAAGGGGAGGAGGACCTCCCCTATCAGTGGACTCAGAAGAGGGCAGGGAGGAGATGAGGCAGGAAGGGTAGGATTGGGAGGAAAAGAGGAAGGAGGCTATGGCTAGGATACAAGTGAATGACCTGTGATTAAAATAAAACAAACAAACAAACAACTCTACAGATGTACAGGCTTAATAAAGGAGCCTCAAATGTGCACAGCAACAGGGCAGGATGGAAGTAAAGGACAGCCCTGGAGAGATGGAGTAGTCCATCATCTGAGGCTCCCAGGGCGAACAGCTAACTTTGACTCTTACTTGTGTGAAACCAATTTGAGTTCAAAAGTCCAATCCAACCCATGAGTGTATACCAAAGGTGATGGCTACTTTTAGTTGTCAGCTTGACTACATCTGGAATGAATCCACAAATGGAGGGCACACTAGTGAGAAACTCTTTGCTTACTTTGAAGTCAGTGAATCTACTTGTGGTCTGCACCTTTGATGAAGGAAGACACACACCTTTGATCTGGATCTTGAGACAGAAAGACAAGCCTTTAATGTGGGCCACTCCTTCTGCTGGAAGTCTATATAAGGACATAGAAAAAAGACACTTTTGCTCTTTGCCTGCTTGCCCTTGCCACATCCGTTCCTTCACTGGCGTTAAAACCTCCCTCATCAGGACTCCAGCAGATACTGAAGATCTGCTGGGACATTTATACTGAGCAACTACTGGATTCTTGAACTTTCAGTTTATAGCCAGACATTGTTGTGTTAGCTGGGCTGCAGCCTATTAATCATTCCAATAAATTCCCTTTGTACATATGCATATATATTCATTCTATAAATTCTGATACTCTAAGGAACCCTGAATAATACACCAGAGAAGGATATCTTTACAGCCTTGATGTGGAGAAGATATTTTTAAAGAGAACATAGAAACCATGAAGAAGGAGGTGGCTACAGTAGAATTTATTAAAATACTAAAGTGGCTTTTTTTTTTCAGTAAAATACATTACTAAGAGTAAAAAAGGCAAGTCATAATATAGCCGAAGCTGTTACTACCAGTTACATTCTACAAAGACCTTTGATTCACACCTTCAAGTCACTGAAACATTTATTCAGTTAAAAAGCAGACAAACATGCTGGCAGGCATTTCACAGAAGGGAATACCCAGAAGGCTAGTAAATACAGTAAGAGGCATCCATCTGATTAGTAACTGGGGTGAGAAAGCCACATATGGATGCTACTGAATTCTGATCAGAAAGCTCACATTAACAAGACTGACATGAACCGGGATGGGGAGCAACTTGAACCTTCATTCACTGCAGGCATGAGTGCAAGTTGGTTTAGATACTATGGAAAGATGTTTGATTATACACACATGCATGTGTGAATTAATAAAAGTAGACATGTATCTGTTATATGACCAAACAAGACCAAGATTCCTTGGCATAAACCCATGACATATGCACCCATGTACATGTTTGTGTGTGTGTATGTGTGTGTGTGTGCACATATGCATGCATACGTATGTTTTTGTAAAGATTTATTTATGTTTATTTTGTTTTTGTGAGTGTTTTGCCTGCACATATGAATGTTCATCATATGGGTGCTTGCAATAAAACCCCAGTCCTCTGAAAGAGCAGTCAGTGCTCTTCAGAGTCATCTTTCTAGTCCTACAAAACCTTTTTTTTTAATTTTATTTTTTTCTTATCAGTTACATTTTATTAACTCTGTATCCCAGCCGTGTTAAGATCCCTCATTCCCTCCCAGACCCTCCCTCCCTCCCTCATCTCCATCGTGCCCCTTGCCAAGTCCACTGATAGGGGGGACCTCCTCCCCATTCATCTGATCCTGTTTTATCAGGTATCTTCAGGACTGGCTGCAAAGCTCTCCTCTGTGGCCTAACAGGACTGCTCCTCCCTTGGGGGGTGGGGAGGTCAAAGAGCCAGTCATTGAGTTCCTGTTAGAAATAGTCCTTGTTCCCCTCACTATGGGAAGCCAATTGGTTACTGAGCTACCACAGGCTACATCTGAGCAGAGGTTCTAGGTTACATTCATACATGGTCCTTGGTTGCATGTCAGTCTCAGAAAAGACCCTGTGCCCAGATATATTTGGTCCTTGTGGAGCTCCTATCCTTTCCCCATCAGACTAACTCCCCTTCTTTCTTATGATTCCCTGTACTCTGCCAAAGGTTTGGTCATGAGTCTTTGCTTTGAAAACACTGCTAGTTAGAGTCTTTCAAATGCGCTCAGTACCTTTTTAATAGCAATATCCATAACAGAAAACCAAAAATGCCATTGAAAGCATGAGCTATGTGAACTGCAGCATTATTAGCAAGTATATCTTACACAGCAATTAACATGAACAAATTGTGCGGTGGCCATGTGGTTGAACCTCACAGGCAGAGTCCAACAACAGAGTGGACGGAGTGTTCCCTGGTTTCTTATAAAGCAGTGCAGGCAAGGTGAGCCTGACGTGGGTCCAGGCTTTTGCTGGGAAGGGAGGAGTGAGGACTGGAAAGGAGAGAGGTGGCCTGTGAAGTATCATCCAGGCCTTATTTGTTGAGTTGGACAGCAATTCCACAATGTGTTCAGGCCATGGTGTGTTCAGGTATTTTTATGGTTCATGTATATTTTATGTGCAGACTCATGAACCAAATATACTTACAGGCACAATAGATAATTTGAGGAAAATAAATAAATCTATCAACTGAATGATTTTTAGCATATTTCAGTTAGTAATCTATGGATCTAACAGGCAAAAATTTAGCAAGCATAGAAGATAAACAACACACTTTCTTTTTTTAAATATTTTTTATTTTTAAATAATTTTATACATTCACTTTTATCCCAGCTGTAGCCCAATTCCTCTTTCCCTCCCAATCCTCTCCTCCCTGCCCCCTTCTGAGTCCACTGAGAGGGGATGTCCTCCTCTCCTTCCATCTAGCCCTAGTTTATCAGGTAGCTTTAGGATGGTTGCAATGTCCTTATCTGTGGCCTAGTAAGGCTGCTCCTCCCTCGGGAGGTGGGGAGGGGGAGGGGAAGCTCAATGAGCCATTCATTGAGTTCATGTCAGAAACAATTACTGTCCCCCTTACTAGTGAACCCACTTGGATACTGGGCTACCATACTATGTCTGAGCAGGGGTTTTAAGTTATATCCATGCATGGTCCTTGGTTGGAAAAAACAGTCTCAGAGAAGACCCCTGTGCCCAGATATATTTGGACCTTGTGGGGCTCCTGTTCCCTCTAGGTCATACTAATTCTTCCTTCTTTCATATGATTCCCTACACTCTGCCGAAGGCTTGGTTATGGGTCTCAGCATCTGCTTTGATATACTGCTAGGTAGATTCTTTCAGGTGCCTTCTGTGGTAGGCTACTGTCCTCTTACTTGTTTTCTCCTACTTCTAATGTTCATCCCCTTTGTCTTTCTAGGTGAGGATTGATCTTCTTACCCGTGGCCTCTTTCTTGTTTATCTTCTTTAGGTGTACAGACTTTGTATGTTTATCCTATCTTATAGGTCTAGTACCCACTTATAAGTGAGTATATACTGTGTGTCTCTTTCTACTCCTGGGATATCTCACTCAGGATGATTTTTTCTAGATCCCACCATTTGCCTGCAAAATTCATGATTTCCTTGTTTTTAATTGCTGAGTAGTATTCCATTGTGTAAAATTTCTGTAAAAAATTACCATAATTTCTGTATCCAGTCCTCCATTGATGGACATCTGGGTTGTTTCCAGGTTCTGGCTATTATAAAAAAAAAAAACAAAACAAAACAAAACAAAACAAAACTTCTACAAACATGGTTGAGCAAATGTCCTTATTGTGTACTTGAACATCTTTTGGATATATGCCTAGGAGTGGTATAGCTGGATCTTGATGTAGCAGTATACCTGATTGTCTGATAAAGTGCCAGATTTATTTCCAGAGTGGTTGTACAAGTCTACATTCCCACCAGCAATGGAGGAGTGTTCCCCTTTCTCCACAAACTTTCCAGCATATGTTGTCTCTTGAGTTTTTGATTTTAGCCATTCTGATGGGTGTAAGGTAAAATCTCAGGTTCGTTTTGATTTACATCTCTCTGATGGCTAGGGATGTTGAACATCTCCTTATGTGTTTCTCTGCTATTCTATATTCTTCTACAGAGAATTTTCTGTTTAGCTCCATACTCCATTTTTTAATTGGGTTGCTTGAATTATTGCCTTTTAACTTCTTTTTTTTATATATAGATTTGACTAACTTTACATTTAGTTCATATGTCTCTATTTATAAGGATCTAATTTAGTTTTTACATTTTTATTTATTTTTAACTTTTATTAATTACACTTAATTCACTTTGTATCCTCCGACAAACCCCACCCTCCTCCCCTCCTAATCCCACCTTCCCTTCCCCTTCTTCATGCATGCCCCTCCCCAAGTCCTCTCCTTCCTTCTGATCTTAGTCTATCAGATCTCATCAGGAGTGGCTGCATTGTCTGCATCTTCTGTGGCCTGGTAAGGCTGCCCCCCACCTCAGGGGGAGGTGATCAAAGAGCAGGCCAATCAGATTATGTCAGAGGCAGTCCCTCTTCCCATTACTATGGAACCCACTTGGACACTAAACTGCCATGGGCTACATCTGTGCAGGGGTTCTAGGTTAACTCCATGCATTGTACTTGGTTGGAGTGAGTCTCTGGAAAGACCCCTGTGTTCAAATTTTCTGGTTCTGTTGCTCTCCTTATGGAGTTCCTGTTCTCTCCAGATCTTACAATTTCCCACTTCTTTCATAAGATTCCATTCACTCTGCCCAACAGTTGGCCATAAGTCTCAGCATCTGCTTTGATAGTCTGCAGGGCAGAGCCTTTCAGAGGCCCTTTGTGGCAGGTTCCTAACTTGGTTCCTGTTTTCTTCTTCTGATGTCCATCCTTTTTGCCTTTCAGGATGGGGATTGAGCTTTTTAGTCAGGGTCCTCCCTCTTGATTAGTTTCTTTAGATGTACATATTTTAGTAGGTTTATCCTATATTATATGTCTATATGAGTGAGTATATACCATGTGTGTCTTTCTGCTTCTGGGACAATTCACTCAGGATGATCCTTTCCAGTTCCCACCATTTACCTGCAAATTTCATGATTTCCGTATTTTTCATTGCTGAGTAATAGTCCATTGTGTAGATATACCACAATTTCTGTATCCATTCTTCAGTTGAGGGGCATCTGGGTTGTTTCCAGCTTCTTCTGGCTATTACAAATAAAGATGCTACAAACATTGAGAACACCAACAGCACAGGTTCTAAGAGCAACCATCAATAAATGGGACCTCATGAAACCGAAAAGCTTCTGTAAAGCAAAGGACACCGTCATCAAAACAAAGCGACTGCCTACAGATTGGGAAAGTATCTTCAACAACCCTTTATCTGACAAAGGGCTAATATCCAGTATATATAAAGAACTAAAGAAGCTGAAAAGCAACAAACCAAGTAATCCAATTAAAAAATGGGGAACAGAGCTAAACAGAGAATTCTCGATAGAGGAATATCGAATGGCAGAGAAACACTTGAAGAAATGCTCAACCTCATTAGTCATCAGGAAAATGCAAATCAAAACGACCCTGAGATTTCACCTTACACCCATAAGAATGGTCAAGATCAAAAACTCAAGTGACAACACATGCTGGAGAGGTTGTGGAGAAAGGGAAACCTGCCTCCATTGCTGTTGGGAATGTAAACTTGTACAACCACTCTGGAAATCAATCTGGTGGTTTCTCAGAGAACTAGGAATAGCGCTTCCTCAAGATCCAGCCATACCATTCCTAGGCATATATCCAAAAGACGCTCAAGTACACAATAAGGCCTTTTAACTTCTTTAGTTCTTTATATATTCTAGATATCAGCCCTCTGTCAGATGTTGGGTTGGTGAAGATCCTTTTCCAATTTGTAGGCTTTTGTTTTGTTCTGACAACAGTGTCCTTTGCTTTACAGAAGCTTTTCAGTTTCATGAGGTCCCATTTATTGATTGTTGCTCTTAGGGCCTGTGCTGATGGTGTTCTATTCAGGAAGTTGTCTCCTGTGCCAATGAGGAGACTATGGTCTTCTCTACTTTTTCCTCTAACCGATTTAGAGTATCTGGTTTTTTATTGAGGTCTTTGATCCACTTGGACTTTAGTTTTGTGCAGGGTGATAAATATGGATCTATTTTCATTTTTTTCTGCATGTAGACATCTAGTTGGACCAGCACCATTTTTTGAAGATGCTGTCTTTTTCCATTGAACGGTTTTGGCTTATTTGTCAAAAATCAAGTATTCATAGGTGTGTGGGTTTATTTCTGAGTCTTCTATTCAGTTCCATCGAACCACCTTTCTGTTTCTATGCCAGTACCAAGCAGTTTTAATTACTATTGCTCTGTAGTACAACTTGAGATACGGGATGGAGATACCTCCAGAGGATTTGTTGTCATAAAGGATTGTTTTGGAAATTCTGTTTTTTTTTTTTTTCTCCATATGAAGTTGAGAATTTTTCTTTCAAGGTCTGTAAAAAATTGTGTTGGTATTTTGATGGGAATTGCATTGTAGATTGCTTTTGGCAAGATGACCATTTTCACTATGTTAATCCTACTGATCTATGAGCATGGGAGATATTTCCATCTTCTGATGTGTTTTTTGTTATCTTTCTTCAGAGACTTGAAGTTTTTTTCAAGCAGGTCTTTTACCTGTTTGGTTAGAGTCATCCCAAGGTACTTTAGGTTATTAGTGGCTACTGTGAAAGGTGTTGTTTCCCTAATTTCTTTCTCGGCTCTTTTGTCTTTGGTATACAGGAGGGCTTCTGATTTTTTTTTTTTTGAGTTAATTTTGTATCCAGCCACTTTGCTGAAGATGTTTATCAGCTGGAGGATTTCTCTGGTTGAGTTTTTGGGGTCACTCAGGTATACTATTATATCATCTGTGAATAGTGAAACTTTTGACTTCTTCCTTTCTGATTTGTCTCCCCTTGCTCTCCCTTACTTGTATTTTGCTCTAGCTAGGACTTCAAGTACTATGTTGAAGATATATGGGGAGAGTGGACAGCCTTGCTTTGTCCCTGATTTCAATGGGATTGCTTTAAGTTTCTCTCTGTTGAGTTTGATGTTGGCTATAGGCTTGCTGTATATTGCCTTTACTATGTTTAGGTATGGGCCTTGTATACCTGTTCTCTGTAAGACTTTAAACATGAATGGGTGTTGGATTTTGTCAAATGCTTTTTTGGCATCTAGGGAGATGACCATGTGGTTTTAATCCTTCAGTTTGTTTATATGTTGGATTACATTGATGAATTTCTGTATATTGAACCACCCTTGCATGCCTGAGATGAAGCCTACTTGGTCATGGTGGATGATATCTTTGATGTATTCTTGGATTTAGTTTGCAAGTATTTTGTTAAGTATTTTTGCATCAATGTTCATAAGAGAGATCAGTCTGAAGTTCTCTTTTTTTATTGGATGTTTGTGTGGTTTAGGAATTAAGGTGACTGTGGCTTCATAGAATGAGTTTGGTAATGTTCCTTCTGTTTCTATTTTGTGAAATAATTTGAAGAGAATTGGAGTTAGCACTTCTGTGAAGGTCTGGTAGAATTCTGCACAACATCTGGACCTGGGCTTTTTTTTGGAAGGGAGGCCAACAACACATTTTCACATCTGTTACATTGTCTATGAGTCCAGTAACCAACACATAACATGATTTGCAAACAAATGGTATCTGTATAAAAACTGGGAATACGGACTCCACAAGAGTGAACAATTCTTCACAGAACTCAGAAACTTGTTCTTTGATGACAGTGAAATTTCATCACCTCAGCAGTGAATCTGTAGTAAGTATCTGACATCTCACTTTCATTCATGTAGGGATGTTGGAACCTTCTTAAAAGTCATAGTCTATTTTAACAAAAGAGAAGCATGCAATAGAATGAAAGGAGAAAGGCAAGAAAGATTTGTTCTCAGATGCAAATGCTTTTAATGAGCTAAATATCCTGATTTGGAAGTTGGAAAAAAAGCTATAAAGTTGATCCAAAAAAGAGTAAAAGGCATGGAATAATGAGCATACAAGAACAGAAATTAATACATTGATCAGGCAAAGTAAAAGTCCACCAGATGTCTTCTTTAAGAAATAAATAAATTTAAAAATTTGAGCAAGAAAAAATGAGTATGCAGCAGGGTGCAATGGTGCATGCCTGTAAAACCAGCACTTGGAGAGGCAGAGGCAGTCAGATATCTGTGAGTTTGTGGCAAGCCTGGTCTATAAAGGGAGTCCAGGATAGCCAAGGCTACACAAAGAAACCCTGACTCGAAAAACAACAACAACAATGAAACAAAACAAACAAACCAACAAAGATGAGGATGCTGAAAAGCCTCAAAGATTGGGAGCACTTACAACTCTTGTCAGGGATTGGGGGTTTGTTTTTTAGAATCTCGCTCTTACATGGTGGCTCATGACTTCCTGTGACTCCAGGTCCAAGGATCTGATGCCCACCCTCTGCTGGCCTCTGCAGGCACTGCACACACACACACTCATAAAATCCAGGCAAAGACTCATACACATAAATTGAAAATAAATAAATTTTTTGAAAAGAGTTAGATAAATGTATAAAAAGCAATGGCTGTGAAAAGACACCACTAATAATATAAAAATTAAATAGTAATTGTGTATTATTTTCATAATAATAAAACTGAAAGTTGATAAAAAAGCATTACTGTTAAACATGTAAAATACTCCAGTGAACACAGGTAGTTGTGTTATCATTAGAACAAATAAGTTAGTGACTCCGTATCTGTGGTCTCAGGTTTTCACACCAGCAAATCAAGCACAGTCCACCTCTGTGGAGCTCAGCTTGAGGCTGTGGCTGTGCCTGGCTGAGAACTCTTGCCTCCTCACAGAGAACTCGTACCACTTGCTGGAGTTTCTGACTTTCCTACACTAACCTTAGCTGGGATAGCTTACCTCTCCTCGGTATCTCCCACTTTCTGGAAGTCTGGTCCAGGCTTTTACTACCAGATGGCTGAGTAGAGTTTTCAGAGATAAAGCAGAAACATACTGGGCCCTTTGAGATCCAGGCTTGAAACTTCCACGTTGTTTGTTTTGTGGTATCATGGTGTCCTAAGCAATTACAAATCCATTGTTGTCTCTGGGCATGGCAAATAGATGCTATCTTTTGTTGGACCATGTAAAATTATGTGCTGCACAGGACATGGATGCGGTGAGGGACAAACATTTGGATCAGTTTTGTAATTTGCTATGTCCAGCAACAGCTCCACAGCTAAGATGCCCTGGGGCACTTGGTTACAGCATGTTGAGTGATAATCCAATTCTACATCATCCTTTCTGAAGAACAGTGTATGTGAGAATGCTTCCTGTCTGACTCACTGGGATATGTGATCTCCATTTTCCAGCTAGGTTAAAACTGCTCAAAAAAATTGTGTAAGCTGGCTTAGTTTAAAACAGAATATGTTTTAAAATATCTGTATTTGTGTGCTTGTGTGACAAAGAGTGAGGCAAATTTGTCATTTCAACAATGCAAATTTGTTTTTAAAGTATTACTGTGTTAATGTAATCTTCCATATTAAACAGACAAAAGGAAAAGTTACAGGGTCATCTCAAGAGGCAGAGAAGGAGTGCAATGATAAAATTCAATATTGACTCATGGTAAAAGATTCTTAACAAACTAGCAATGGGAGGAAACGTCACTGAACTAATAGAGTACATAAAATAAACACACGTAAAATATTAGGCTTGCAGTTTAAACATGGAGAGCTCCTACCAAAGCCAGTTTGGCACGGTGCTTATCATCACTGCCTCTGTGTTGGCTGTGAACTAGAGGTCACCAGCAAAACAAGAAGTATTTTTAAAAAGTGTAATTATTCGCAAATTTTAAAATTGCCCATGTAAAAAGAGGACTCTCAAATTTTTAATACTGACAAGAGAATATAGAAAGAATGATAGGTGTAAAATCAAAGAAATAACCAGTTGTATTAACTGCAACAAAATTACAAAATGTGGACAAATCAAAAGTATCATTTATAATGTCAAAATATCACCAAATCAAACACAATATGATTATTAAGCAAATTTAATGTTTTATTTTTTGAAAGTTGCTGTGTAGGACATTTACGTTGCCTCAGCCTCCCCAGCCTCAGGAAGATGATTACAGTGAAGTGGTGGTTTCTGGATGCTACAGAAGCTGAACATATGAACTCATAGCAGCGTGACAGTGGGCACACGATCCATGTGAGCTCCCGCCAGCTAAAACCCAGCAATGAGAGTGCATGTGAGTGTAAAGCCCGATCCCCAGCTGGGAGCTACTGGTTGTTGCTTGATGTCTACCCTTGGAAGGTAGACCAACAGTCACACCCACACCCACACCCACAACCATACCTATGATAACTCCCCACACCAACACTCAGACTCACACTAATACCCACGCCCACGGTAACACTCACACAAACATTCACACTCATGTCTACACCAACACCCACTCACACCAACATCCAGGCTAACACCCACACCTACACACTACTATGTTCCCTATACCCTGGCATGACACCTACATTCAAGAATTATTTAGACAGCACAAATTGGACTAAACAGGTTTAGTGAAAAATATAAGGTCACAGGATTGGGAGGGTAGGTAAAGTAGGAACAGGTTAGATTTCAGAGGAGTTGGCGAAGGGATGAATGTAATCAAAATGTACTGTATGAGATTCTTGAAGAGTTAAAATCTTTTAAAAAATTACTGAAGAATATCTACAAATGAAGATGTGGTATTATATCATCGGAGAATAAACCTTGACATAGTTAAAATGTCAAAAATTTCTACAGTGATCTCTAGCTTCAGTGAACTTGTAATAATTTCACAATGGAATCATGTGTGTGTGATAAAATCTATAAGTGGATTCTAGAATCCAGATGCAGAGAATAATGAAGACATGTTTTGAAGAAGAACAAGGGAAGACTTTATTCTTTTGGGTTTGAAAGCTTATTATAATGTTATTGCAACCCATGGAGCATGCTATCACTGCAAAGAGCAGCCCCTAAAACAGGAGAGCAGAAAGGAGGCTGGAAAAGGCCATGCCATAAGATGAAGCAGCTTGGAAGATCTGATGCATAAGTGAAGTGTCATTTCTGAGCAACGAGGAAGGGAGGACTTATCAATAACAAATCATGGGTTTCAGTTATTTAAAAATGTGTACATATCACACAGATGAGTGATAGCACACAGCATTCATTAGCATACATTAATGTTCTGTGTTTAGTGTCGGGAAAGATGAAAGTATACACCTGCATTCTCACACAGAATAATTGCAATCATAATTAAATTCAATTCTTTATGATCTCAAGGTAGAGAACTTAAATTTTAAAATACATTTTACTATTTTACTGAAAGTAGATTCTTCTCTCACACAATACGTCCTGATCAGTTTCTTCTCCCTCAACTCCTCTTAGCTGCCCCTCAGCTTCTGTTTCCCCAGATCCATTCCTCCATTTTCTTTCAGAAAAGAGCAGGCCTCCAAGGTGCAAAAGCCGTTGACATAGTAACTACATACTTAGACATTCTTAAGACAAAACTGTAATATCATGAACACCAAGGAAGAGGTAGTAGAAAGAGTGTAAGAGCTGGAGGAGGATGGAGGACACCAAGAAAACAAGGCCCTCTAAATCAACATGAGTAAAGCTCATGTGAGCTCAGAGACTGAGGCAGCGTGCGCAGGGCCTCCAGGGGTCTGCACCAGGTCCTTTGCATACACTATGGCTTCTAGTTTCATGTTTTTATGAGATTCCTGAGTGTGAGATCAAGTGGGTCTCTTCTTTGGGGCTCTTTTCCTTCTGTTTGTTTTGTCCAATACCAATATATTTGTTTTTGTTTTATCTTTTATATTTTATTATTATCTCTTAGAAGCCTATTTAATTTCTCATGAGAGACAGAAAGGGACTAGATCTGTATAAGAAGGGAGATAGGTACTGGTAAGAGTTGAGGGAGGGGAAGCCATTATCGAGGTATATTATGTGAGAAAAATATTTTTAATAAAGGAAAAATAAATTTAAAAATGCAGTCTCATTAAGGGAAATATTGATTCCACTACTACTATATAAAATTGAAAACTCCATCAAAAAAGGTTTTGATAATATGTTAGATTGTATTGCAGTTTTAAATATGGAAGTGACTAGGTTCAAACAGCAAGGGGGGGCATCTGTTAAAGGCACACTGTATAGCAATAGTAGTCACAGGGCTCTCAGGATCATAGACAGAAAAGGAGAGAGGACATTTCCCCAGAGTAGAATAGCTGGTGAGTGCAGTAACAGGGCACACTAGAATGCAGACTCACACAGTTAACTGATAACATTTCTTCACCTGTCAGTTTGTAAACAGTGGGGGAGGCATGTGAACCATGGACCTACTGTGTAAACTTTAATTGACAGGGCCCAAAAGGAGAGTGGTCTGGATTATTTTGGTAATATTTAAACCTTATTATATAGAACTTCAGCTCCTCAATATGATTACCAAGGAAGCTCTTGGTAATATGCCAAGGGACAGATGTATAAATATGATTGTGGAAGGTCTGGGTTGTTGTTATCTCAAACCCCCCCAAAAAAACCACTCAACCAATGGTCAGTCCAAAGGAGAAGGTTCAAATGAACTGTAATAGGACCTTACAAGGACCTATAAAGTCAGTGATATGCTGAATAAATAAGAAGTGGCACAATAAAAACATGGCACTAAATCACTTTCATATTTAAAAATGCACCACAATCCAACATATTGCTTATTGATTTAGTTCCATATAAACAGAAATTGCACAGAATTATAGGCATCAAATATGGAATAGTTTACTTCCTTAAAGGGAGGGATGGGGGATCTCTCGATGCACACACGGAAGCCTGCAGCCATGTCCACAGCAGGAAGGCCGAGTGGTATGTGCGCGTGCTGCACTTTGTTTTCAATTCTTCCATACATCGCTGTCAAAATATGCCAGCTGTAGGGTTAATAATCCACATATCTTAGATGTGTGTGCTTAACTACCATTTTTCTATGCTTCCAAGAATCAGCAGATGTCTGTGCAGGTGTCTTTGTTCCTGCAGAGAGGGATTTCCTGGTAAAGCCAGAGTTATCTTTGGAGTCTTGAGTCTGTAGTAAAGGGCACCAACTGGTTCCCGCTCCTGGAAAACATAAACTTCCCGTGAAAAGATGTTAAAATTCACATACTTGTTGAGAATCTGAACTGGAGAATTTAAGAATTTTGACTATAAAACTTAACGATGGATTTGGATTTAGTAGGTTTGAAGGCTAAAGCTTTAGGCCACTGACGAGGGATCTATGTATGGATTAGAGTTCTGCCTTGGTTTGCAGAACTATTCAACAGCATGCAAGATATCAGTAGTCATCTTCTGCTAATTACTGGGACAGCTTCTTGAAAGTCAAGTAGACGGAAGCCAGCAATATGGTGGCATGGGCAGCTCCCAGGACAGTGCATACATCTAGTGCACATACATGCACACAGGCAAAAATGTATATACATAAACTATGTTAAAATTTTTAAAACAAGCAAACAAAAATAGGTCTGTCTATTGTAGCAGCATATCTCTTTAATCCTAGCCCCTGAGAGGCAGAGGCATATCTCTGAGTTTGACATCATGCTGGGTTTCCGTGGTGAGACATTTTCTCAAAACAATTACAAAAGAAAACATTGGAAAGCAAGCAGAAATGAAAAAAACTAAATTCAGTGAAACTGAAAACAAACATTTATAGTAACTCAGTGACTCAAGACAAAGACAGCATGGACATGATGGGGATGGCCCACAGACTTTTTTTGCTGATTTTTGCCTTACACTTCCATGGCCTTTGAAGTGTCATTTCATTGAAATTCTTAAAGATGTCACTCTGTTCCCAGCGAAGGAAAGGGATCCCCAGACTGTGGAGCAAATAGAGATCTTGCTCATTAGTTATTTTTGTGTCCGTTCTAAATGTCAGGGCCGGTAAGGGACTGGTGCAAATCACTGGTCTCGATCGCAATCATCTCATAACTCTTCAGCATGAGAAAAGTGGCAGATAGTGATCAAAACAGCAAGGCTAATAACCTGCAGCTGTGTGAGGCAAGAGAGTAAAGACACATTAGGTCACAGAAGCATAAAACTGGAGAGTTCCTTCCAGTAATTCAAAAGCACCTATATATTTAGAATATATAGAAAGTCTCCTGTGTGCATCAGGTTAAATGTATTGCCAGAAATGATCTAAAAATTTTACTTTAGGCTAACTCCTGGGATCAAGGCAAGCCAATCTGCAAAAATTGGCTTTCCTGGCATACTGTCTGTCCCTTCCCCCTGCTGTTCAGAATGTCCATGGCAAAGTTGCTAACACAAAACAGGGGAGGGACAACAGTGAGCTCATGTGATAAGCAAGCCAGTTTTGGCTAATCCATCTAATAAACCACCAAAAAACCCCACACAGTGTCTAGTAGAAAACCCAGAAGCACTTGGAGTCTCTGCTCATCCGGAGTTCCTGCACTTCAGTGTTCACATGCTCACAAAACAGTCAGCTAAAACTACAGGGCAAGAAATGAACCAGGAAAATATCAGCCAATGAAGCTTAAATGTATTTAGAGTTCAGAATCTGGGAAACCATGGAAGTGAGGTATAAACAAAACAACATTTTTAATAGCAATATGAAGTATAAAAATGAATCAGATATTACACATTTAAGAGGACAACGGAAAACTTAAAAACTGACCAGTGGGAATTCAACAACAGATTTGAGCAGGCTGGGGAAAGACTTACTTAGCTTGAAAATGAGAGGATTAAAATTAACAAGTCTGGGAAGCAAGAAGAAAAATAAATGAAGAAAAATGAGCCCAAGGGACTGGATATACTATGAAATAGATGGATGTGTCCACTAAGGATCTCAGAAAGAGAACAGAAAGGGTGAGTCAGATGTGTGAAGAGACAGTGGCTGAAATTGTCTAAGTTCTATGAGATGCATGAATCAAATCATCCAAGTTCACCTCCAAGTACAATAAACACAAAGGTCCCCACACTGATATCTGATTGAAAAACTGAAAGAGGGCTGGAATAGAGGCTCAGGTCGTAAAGTGCTCGCTCCTTAAGAATAAGGACCTGAGTTTAACTCCCGAACTTTGATGAGAAAGCCAGGTTTGGTGGCATGTTCTTATAATCGCAGCTGAGGAGGTAGAGACAAGAGGACCCTGAGGTCTCTCATCAGCCAGGCTAGTCTCTTCAGTGAGCCCCAGGCCAATAATGGGCTCTGTCTCCCAAAGCAAGGTATGTAACATGCATCTACACACACACATGTGCACTCACATACATGGTCCATCAAGCAAATGCATGTACCCAACGAAGAGACATTTGACAGGAGGAGAGCATGACTGTCATATAGAATTAGCAGCAACTTCCTCATCAGAAGGCATGGAGGCCACTGGCAGTAGCCAGCATGTCTCAATGGAAGGAAACTACTTAGACTTACTCCTGCAGAAGGCCAGAGCCAAGTGCAGTGGTGGTCCAGGATATGGAGTTCAACAAGAGCCTTGGCTTCAGACAAGTCAATTCTTAGACTTTACAGAAAACACAATTTAAAAAAAGCCAAAAAAACCAAAAAAACAAAAAACCACTAAAGATATCAAGAACAAGGAAATTATGGACTGTTATTTCTTAATATAGATGTAACATCCCTCAGGGCACATAAGAAAATGGAAATCAGCAGCATATTCAAAGACTGTACCATGTCCTAGATGCATTTAATATGAAAAATGAGCATTCATAGAATAGAAGGTAAAACAAACAAACCCACAAGACCATGTCACCACACATTTGACATAACCCAGTGCCTGTTGCTAGTTCCTAACAGTACAAGCAGTCAGCTGGTTGGGGTCCTTCTTGCTGGACCAAGCTTGAAACACCAAGCAGTAGAGTAATCATTTTAGTATTGGCCAAAGGCTCTTGGGATCAGCTGACAGACCCAGAGGTTTCTAGCTCAAGGCTTTGAGAACTAGAAGATTTGGAAGCCAGAGTCTCATGGCTCTAGGTGCTCCAGTCAGAGGTACATAGTTCTGAGATCTGTCTATGTATGGCTTGTCACTTGACAGATAGCATGATACTTGGCTTCTAGTGGCAGCTAAAGACAGAAGTAATTGGCATCAGCTAGCATTATGGCTTCTGTATCTTGGGTGTCAGGATCCTGGGCTCTTAATAGAAACTAATATTACAGTTCTGAGCTTAGGCTATTGGAACCCTCAGCCCTTAATGCATTAGAGTTCTTCTGACAATCAGGGTTTGTAATCCCAGAAGTTTCAGCTCTCACTTTGGCTCATTTCAACCTCTAGTCCTTTGCAGCTTCTCTGTCTCCTGCATTCCCATCATTCCCTGCTTCTTGTAATTTCTGCCCCTGTTCTTTGTCTTTATCTCTTAAGCTGACTGTTCATGGCTTGTGCTGTTATATCATCTCACTTGCTGCGCTATAGACTGCTCTTCTTCCTAACAGCTCAGCCTGCTCTGCTCACAATAAAATGTACACAGAGGTAAAGAGAGCCACTCACAGAATGCCTTCATTGGGCCTAATTCTATAATACCAGGAGTCAGCAACAGCACAACCCTTGCAAAAAAAAAAAAAAAAAAAAAAAAGAAAAAGAAAGAAAGAAAGAAAGAAAAAAAGAAACAGGAGGGGGTTGTGGAGTGGGTCTGACATGCAAATGTAGGATCTCATTTTGTACTAGCCATACCACAGCTTTTCGTTCCATCAATCACAAATCTTAAATACAGACCAGCCACAGCTTTCTGCCGAGTCACTGGAGTAAGCACTCTGCCACTCGTCCTGAGTGAGAATAGCAGCAGGGAGGCAGGCACATTCAGAGTGTACTGTAAGTTCTCTGGAGCAGTCATGGCTACTGCAGGGGTCCTGGCTGTAGTCACATTGCTTTTTGCATCTGGAGTGCAGTTTTCCCAAGGTGTCAGTGGAGTGGTCAGTGCAGCCAGGCCACCATACTGGCTGTTTAGCTGGTCATAAAGCAAATCACATGCATCCCACTAGCTTAGCTTAATTCAATCAAAAGTACAAGGTAAAGGTAAAGGGTGTTTATGTTACATATCTGTTATTGACATTCTTAACAGTACTCTTACTAGTCGTAAGCAAATACACTTATGAGAGTTGGAGCATTCTCTCTGTCTTGAGACCACTCAAAACACTAGCAATAGGAGGAAACACACTCAAGATGATAGCGGGCATAAGTGAAAAGCCCACAGCATCCATCATCCTCAGTGGAGAAGGACTGACAGCATTCCTCTGAAGAGCAAGGCAAGGAAGACACCAACACTGTTTAGCCACATACTAGATTCCACCTAGTGCAACTGGACGAGAAACAGAGGAAAGGGATTGGCACAACCATCTCTGCAGAAGCGATGGGGTATATAGAACATTCTACAAATCTGTAAGGAAGCTGCTAAAGCCTGTAGGTGACTTCAGCAGCTACGGGTCATGGATGAAACTCGCAATGTCTGTGATGATTCTGTAAGCTACAAGGAAGTAATCTGGAAGGCAAATTAAAAGAATAGTCCACACACAGGAGTATTTAAATGAGTAAGACACCGAGCAATATATTTAACAAGAAAATAGGAGGTTTGCATATTTACAACTATAAAATTCTGTAAAAAGAAATTAAATAAATCTATATCAATGGATTATTTTTTCACTGATTGGGAGATTAATATTATCAAAATTATAACATGGAAAATCTGATTCTCCAATTTATACCAACCTGTTATCGGCTCTGAGTAGCCAAAACATCCTTGAAAAAAAATTTTGGAAGATTCAATATCCCACTTTTGAAACTTTACTCAATGCTGTAGCGGTCACATCATTAGCATGGAATGGATATGTGTTCAATGGAATAAAACTGAGAATCTAGAAATAAACTCATGTGTTGTAGGGCTAGTTTAATTTTTAAAAAGATTTTCATTTTTGTGTATGTGTATGAATGTTTGGCATGCATATATGTTTGTATGTCATGGGCTTGCATAGCCTGCCAAAGTTAGACTCCAGGTCCCCTGGAGCTGGAGTGACAGACTTTTGTGAGCTTCCAGGTATGTGCTGGGAACCAAATCTAGGTCCTCTGCAAGAGGATCATGTGCTTCTAACAGCCGAACCATCTTTTCAGGGAAATGGCTATTTCTTTTTAACAAGAATTTATGACTACTGAGGGGAAAGAATAGTTTCTTCAACAAATGTTGCTAAATTTTCACATGCAAAAGACTAAAACTAGGTTTATTTGTTCACAACACATAAAAAAATTGATCCCAAATGAACCAGCAATCTAAATATTAGTTAATCCCATGAAACAATTAGGAAGAAACATAAGAACAAATCATATGCTTTTTATCATATGATCTTTGATTTTGCAATGGAGTCTTATCAATGACATCAAAAAGCATAAGCGGCGAAAGAAAAACATAAATTAGAATCATCAAAGGATGTTATTAAGCATATGAAAACAAATCCTACATAATGAGAGAAAATATTTTCTAATTATATGTCTAATAAGGATTTAACATCCAGGATATGTGAAGTAAATGAATTAAAATGTGCTAATGCTGAGGTTGGAGGGTTATGAGGATGGAGATAATCTTATATGAAATTACCAAAGAATCAATAAAAATTTAAAAATGTTAAAATGATCTGTATAGACATTTCCCCAGAGAAGATGACCAGAAAACCCATGAAAGGATGCTCAACATTATCAATCACAGAAGGGTAAATAAAACTAAGGTGTTTAATCACCTTTACTGCAATTCCGCTACTATACATTTTAGAAATGAAAATCCAAGTATGATTGAGAGCATGAATCTGCATAGCCTATACCTTGCTGGGTATGAAGATAAAATGGTATAGATACTGAAAAGTTTGATTGTTCCTCAAAATTTTCACACAGAATTATCATATGACCCCTAGGTTGATACTCAAAAATACTGAAAACAGAGAACCACTTTTGTATTCCAGTGTCCTCTGTAGCATTAGTCACAGTTTCTAAAAAATGGAAACATCTAGTAAGTCTACTCATGTAGGAAGGAATAATCAAAACATGGCTTGTGCAGATGGCAGATTGTTCAAAGGTCTGTAGAGCAAATGAGCCTTCAAACTCACATGAGCCAGGCACAAAAACAAATATTGTATAATTGTACTTGCCCTGGTTTCTTTACCTGTTCCTGTAATTAAAGTGCACCAATAAAAGCAACCTAAGAGATAAAGCACTTATTTTGACTCACAGTTCAGGGGCATACTCTATAACTCTTGGGCAGTCAAGGCTACGGACAATCTGAAACCACTGCTATCATCCCCCCAGAATGACCACCACTCACCATTAGGGCTCTAGCATTTATACACCCTCTGAAAAGTTCCCAAACTTATAAAAGTCACATAATTGCAGAAATTATATGCAGCTGGCAAAACCACGTCTCTGCTGCTAGAGCACAAGGCAAACCATAGTCAGTCATGAACTCAATGGCAGGCTCTTGACCTCCGTCCCCGCCGAGAGAGGAGCAGCCTTGCTAGGCCACAGAGGAGGACACTACAGCCAGTCCTGATGAGATCTGATAAGCTAGGGTCATATGGAAGGGGAGGAGGACCTTCCCTATCAGTAGACTTAGAGAGGGGCAGGGAGGAGATGAGGGAGGGTGGGATTGGGAGGGAATGAGGGAAGGGGATATGGCTGGGATACAAAGTAAATAACCTGTAATTAATATAAAAAATAAAAATTATATATAAAAAAATCATATCCACACACCTGGGATTAAAATGAGAACACATTCTTTTTATTACATATTTTTTATTAAATTTTCATTTTTTATAAATTTTTAATTTTTACAGTTTATTCACTTTGTATGCCAGCTGTAGCCCCTTCCCTCATTCCCTCCTTCCTTCATCTCCTCCGTGCCACTCTCTAAGTCCACTTATAGGGGAGGTCCTCCATCTGATCCTAGCTTATCAGGTCTCATCAGGACTGGCTATAGTGTCCTCCTCTGTGGCCTAGCAAGGCTGCTCCTCCCTTGGCGGGGGGAGGGTGTCAAAGAGCCAGCCATTGAGTTCATGTCAGAGACAGTCCCTGTTTCCCTTACTAGGGTACCCACTTGGATACTGAGCTGCCATGGACTAAGTCTGAGCAGGGGTTCTAGGTTATATCCAAACATAATCCTAGGTTGGAGAATCAGTCTCAGAAAACGCCCCTGTGCCTGGATATATTTGCCCCTTTTGAACACATTCTTATAATCCCCTGTTTTTAAAGAATCCAACACTTCAGAAGTCTCACTACAGGATTCATTTTTGGGTGAGTTCTTTGTGGTAGTTCTTCTTACTAGGCAGTATGCACATCTCCCATACAGGCTTTGCCCTGACTCTCTTTTCATTAGAGTTTGATAGAAGGAGTCTCTTTTAATTATGACAATTTTGGCATTGTTTTACCACATACCCATAGCCCAGAAAAAGACGAAAATTGGAAATTTGAAGTACAGTTTCTATTGAATATGAATTGCTTTCACAATGTTGCAAATTTGAAAAATTATAAGTTAAACTGTGGAAAGTTAGGGATTTTCTGTAGTCTTTAAAAATGAATGAGTACAGAGCTTAGGAAATTAGAAAGTGAATTAATCAGCCAAGTGTGGTGGTGCACACCTTTAATCCCAGCACACAGGGAGGCAGAGGCAGGCAGATTGCTGTGAGTTCCAGGCCCTTGTGTTCTACAAAGCCAGTCGAGGACAGCCAAGGCTACACAGAGAAACCCTATCTCGACAAACCAAAAAGACAATTCTAGGTCAAGAAAGTGGATTCTCCAGAGTTCTCAAGAGGCACAGAGCTTATAGAATAAATATGCATAAGCAGGGATTTATTAAATTGGCTCATAGCATGTAGTCTGGATCATTTGACAACTTTTATTTCACACTGGAGAGGCAAAAAAATCTGGTGGCTTCTCAGTCCTTGAGGCTGGATGTGTCAGTTTCAGTCTGTCACGAAGGCCTGGAGTGCTGCAGGTCTTCAGTCTACACTACAATCCTGAATACGTTGGTGCTAATAGTGGGGACAGAATGCCACAACAATGGAACAGATGGGCGTGCCAGTGAGAGTGAACGCAAGCAGGCTATAAGAAATTTTTTCCTCCATGTCCTTTTGTCTGAGCTACCACCAGAAGGTGCCATTCAGAGTTAGGATGGTTTGTTCTGCTTCAGATAAATTGATTTAGAAAATCCCTAACAGGAGTGCCCAACATCTTGGGTTTTTCATGGAGTCTAGATGCAGTCAGGGTGACATTCAAGATTTCCTATTACAGACATTTTACTTGTAAAGTGGTAAGTCTGTCGTAGAAGTAATGCAGATTGAATATGCAAATGCATCCAAGGTGCCTGGCATGTAAGGGGCTGCCTCACACACACAGCCCATCCTGTTTCTCTATGCACTTTATACTGTGCGTCACATCACACCGTAGAATTAATACACATTTATTGTATGTAGGGGACCTCTATTTTAGTTATGAGGACGTGACTGAGGCAACAGTCAGTACCATCTATCATAGCCTTGGACTCTTAGGCATGAGAAATCTCCGCCATCAGAGCTTACATGCGTGGAGACAACTTGCAGAGCACATAGAGAAAACACAGAGAAGATACAAAGAGGATACAGAAAAGTCATGAAGAGGACAGTGAGGAAACAGAAGGACAGAGAGAGGGCATGGAGAGGATATAGGACATAGAAAAGAGATGGGAAGGATGTGAAGAGTTCTGAGCCTGGACAGTTGTTTTGCTGCAGAGGCAGGTTGTGGGATGTGGATGAAAGAACCAATGACTTAATGCTTTTGAGGCTCCAGACTTTTGCTCTTCATCATTACTTAAGCTAATTTTACCTCACATTCAGGGATTCCTAATGAGGTAGTGATTATTATCTCCATTGTACAGGAAAGTCAATGGGACTTGAGATTAAGTGATCTGCCAACCCCACATAGCCCATAAGCAATGGAAATGAGATTTAAGCCCAGGTTTTTTTGTTTTGTTTTGTTTTGTTTGTTATTGTTGTTTTTCCTCACAGACTGATCATCCATCCAACAGGTATTTATTACAGGCTTCATGGGGGAATGCACACTTGCTTCATTCCTGATTGGAGAGTCATCTCAGCTAACTGTTCCATGTGCCATAGATGTGTTGAGACATAGGGTTTTATTCTGAATTTCAAGGGGTGGAGAACAGTTATTTCTTGGAGGTGGAGAGAGGAAAGGAGCTGGCTGCTCCACGCAACCCATTTTCCTGGAGAAGAGGACAGTTCACCTTGCCTTCCAGTGGTCGTATGAAAAGTATTCAAGGGGTACTCACAGGGATTTCAAATTTCATGTCCTCCTTAGAATTTTGGGCATCAGACAGTGCTCCTGGCCATCCATTGGTGAGGTTTGATCACTTGGATACAGAGAATATGTCAGTGTCTCATTATAGAAATTACTTCTTGATTAACTCAGTGCTGTGGAACTCTGCCTGAAGAGGAGTCACCCATGTCTTAAGAATCAGACATCTTGAGGCTTCGCACATTCATTCTTCAGATGCTGCCTCCTGGGCCCAAGACACGCACCTGCTTTATTGCTCTGGAGTTAAACGCCTATGATGTGTTTCAGGCTAAAATAACATCATTCTCTATTTTAAAATATTAATGTGTCACTTCCTAGGCAAAGAAACATCAATAGTGTGTCATATGCCAAACCTTGCTGCATCCTCACATTGTGATAAGAGCCATGCAGATTAAGGAGCACAGAATGAAGGCAAGGGCTTTGGGCCGCACAAGCCTCTACACCACTGATGAGTCCCCTGGGAAACCTAGACACAACCTGGGGATTTCTGTACTTTAGAACAATGGCTTTCTGAGGAAATCACTATCCAGTATGGAGAGATATGGTTGTCACAGGTTTTTATTACTGGGATGGTTGGCCACCTACTCATTTCCCCTGTCATGTATTCTAGCTGTTTGTGCTCTCATTTCAGAGTATAAAAAATAATGACTAAACCTAGATGAACTGCAGTGAGTTTGGGATGCTTCAGGTGATTGTAGGGATTGGGGCTATAGCTTAGCAGGTAGAGCACTTGCTTCATGTACATAGATTCTTGCATTCAATCTCCAGTGTTGCATAAACCTGGATTAGTGGCTCACACCTGTAATTCCAGTGCTTGAGAGTTGGATGCAGGAGGACCAGAAGTTCAAGGTCATGCTCGGTTTGCTGTGCAGAACCTGAGGCCAGCCAGGGCTACCTCTTCTCAAGAAATCTAAGGGGAGTGAGGGTAAAAAGATAGATGAGGTAGTAAGTTTTCTGATAACTTTAAACATCATATGTCTCCAGGAGGATTCCCACCCAAAGCATTTTACATAGGTTGTGGTTGGTTTCTTTCTCTCCTGAAAGTTTTTCTTTTTCCCCTTCATTTTGTTTAAATCCCACCAGGGGTTTCACGTACTCCAGGCTGGATGACATTGACCTTCTCCTCCCACTGTAACCTCAAATTCTGCACAGATTCTACCGAGTCTGTTGTTATATGGTGTTGGGAATTTCACCCAGGGCTTCATGCTTGTTAGCAAGCACTCTACCAAGGACAGCCGCAGCCCTGAGCTTTCTCTTACCTGGTCATCTCTCACCCCTTTAACAGCCGAGCTGTCATGTGAAGTAAAATTGATTACAGCTTCCCCCCTTCGTACGGCAGCTGTTGTTCTCTCTCCTCAGCCGCTGCCATAATCCTGCAGATGGTAAACATATGTTTACAGGCACAAAGCAGAAGAAGCTATATTGGATTCCTCCCATTCTTAATTCCTATTTTCCCTTTCATGCGGAAAGCTGGAATCGCAGCACTGGAAGGTGTATACGTTTAGAGATTAATATTTCTCTGCATTAAGACTTTGGAAACAGCAGGGCAGCTAATGATATGCTAATGAGCTGACAGTTTTTATGGATCATAATGAAAGTCAACAAGTATCTTTCTTGGCTTTTATGCAAGCTGGGATATTTTATTCACTGTCTTCAGGGCAGAGACAGACAATGGGTTGCATCTTGAAAATGCTGCTCACCAGCTCTTACTTTCCATGATCCTGTTGTCAAAGCTTGGATCCCTGCCAGTTTATAAACAGAACACATCTTAATCCATATATTTACATGCCTGGCAGGAAATGCTCCCACCCACTTTTCCTTTCCCTTTCAAAGCAATTTGTTTCAGTGTTTTTAGCATACAAAAAACCCAGTTTCTTCAATGTAAACAGAGATCTGCCGGGAAATAAATGCGTTAAAAATGAATTAGCATTTGTTTGGCCTTACAGCATCTTTCATTTATGTTAGAGTTCTGAGTGTCTAAGAGGGTTTGCCAATCTCAGTTATCCCATATGTAAGAGGGTCTTAATGGCATCATTTTCTGATTTTTTTTCTATTACATCTTTCTGTTTTTCTTAGTAAACAAGAAAGAAAATGCTGGAAATAATGGGAGTTATTATTCACAAACATTAAAAACCCAAAATGTATCACTTATTGGTGGAAATTTATTTTTCAGTTTCATGGTGAGACGTGTGCAGGAGGTAGAGTTGGCAACAGGTGGAAAGGAAGAGAACAGCGTTCTTTCTCTGCCTTCCATCCTTACTAAAGGCGAGCACTAACATTGATGTGGGCTTTAGGAATTCACTCTGGTTTCGGAACCCCTGAGGTTTAGTTTCACCCACAAAGAGCAAATTAGTAATGGAAATGTGATGGTGGAGTGGGGGTGAAAGCAGGCTGCCCAGAAGCAGCTCTTCTTTTTAGTGTTTCAAACTGCTTCAGCAAAAGATTGGCATCAAATGCAAATGACTTGATAGACACTGGGCAATGAAGATAAGCTGTCCCCATTTTAGTAAGAGGAGCTCTTTGAAGCAGTGTCTCCCATGGTAATTCAACTGTGGGGTCCCCTAGGTTACACATTTTAAGCTTTGGCATCCTGTGGCACCCCAGTGCTGGCTTGGGGTTAGAAGACCTCTACTGTTTGGTTTTGGATGCAGGTGCCTAGTAGGAAAGCTACTAAAAGTATAAAAGCCTTCAATTTCTTACAGGTAAAGTGAGCAGGCTATTTGGCCCCAGCTCACTACTCATTGTGAGAGGCAAAACCACTGCAGACATTTTTCCCAAACAATCCTGGTTGTTCACTTCCCAGGGCTTAAGAATTCTGACATGTGGATTTAGGTTAAAAAAAAGAATATGATCTAAGCCTCTCTGAAAAACATGGTCCAATACTGTGCAACCAACAGGCTTCAGGAATTGGGTGCTCTTAGAATATTTACTATGATGACAATGCAAACTCAGAGACTCAGGAAGAACAGAGGATGCTGGGATATGTGCCCTTGGTCTTGTCGTTGGTTTATGTATCTACCAATCCTACCAGTTTCCATTCTGTACCAAGTAGGTGAACTGCTCATATGTAGAGTTAGATACTACCCCCAACAGTGAATTTCTAGCAAACAAACCTCCTTTCTCTGAAAGAAAACAATTGACAGCATACCAAGCTAATTTAGGGTTGGTCTTTTGACCATTCCTCAGTATCATCTAGAGTAGCCCTTGAAAAATGCAGATTCCTGCATTCATTCCAAGCCCACTGAAGTGGAGTCCAGCAGGTTTGTCTGGGACTGAGAATGTTTAGTGGATACTCAAGGTACTTCAGCATTAAGGAAGTTGAAATTTGAGACAGTCTGCCAGGACAAAGTATAGGTAGTGAGGGCAACTGAGAGGAGCTAAAAGAGGCCAGAATGCTGCTGAAATAAACATTGTGCTGTATTAGACACAGTCCCACTACACTGCAATTTCAGATGAGCTTGAATGCATTTACAGATAAATGAGGAAGAACGAGAGGAACTCTCCTTTTTACCTCTTATCTCTTTTTAAGAGGAATTGCAGTATGGAAGCCTCCTTTTTGTGTTTGAAGATTCTCACAGATGAATATTTGTGAGGAGTAATAAGGTTGAGGGAGATTTTTTTAAAGCTTATTTTCATATTTATAAAGGTGAATTTCAATTTACTTTATTTATTTATTTTAATTTTTATTTATTACAATTTATTCCCTTTGTATCCCAGCTGTAGCCCCTTCCTCATCCCTTCCCAATCCTGCTCTTCCTCCCTCTTCTCCTCCCATGTCCCTTCCCCAGTTCACTGATAGGGGAGGTCCTCCTCCCCTTCCATCTGACCCTAGCCTACAATAGAATATTACTCAGCAATTAAAAAAGGAAATCATGAAATTTGCAGACAAATGGTGGGAGCTAAAAAAGTTCATCCTGAGTGAGGTATCCCAGAAGCAGAAAGACACACAAAGTATATACACATGCTATATACACACGGTAATATCCACTTATAAGTGGATATTAGACATGTAATATAAGATGTATTATAGACATATAATTTAGGTGTGCTAAAGTCTGTATACCTAAAGAAGCTAAGCAAGAAGGAGGTCCCGGGGTAAAATGCTCAATCCTCATTCAGAAAGGCAAATGGAAAAGTCATCAGAAGAGGGTGAAAATTTTATTTATTTTTAACATGGAAAATACTTATCTTGTCACTGTGGTGGTTAGTTTTTGTCCAATTGACAGAATAGTCATCTGGGAAGAGGGAATATCAATTGAAGAATTGCCTCCGGCTTATTGGCCCGTGGGCATCTCTGTGGGACATTTTCTTAAGCAATAACTAATGTCAGAGGGGTCCAGCCTACTGTGAGTGGTACTATACCTAAACAGGTGGGCCTAGACTGTACAGAAAAGGTAGCTGAGCAAGCCCAGGCAACAGCAGTTCTCCATGGTCTTTGTTTCAGTTCCTGCCTTGGCTTCTCTTGAAGATAGACTGTAACTTATAACCCAAATAACCCTTTTTCTTTCCAAATTCTTTGTGGTCTGTGCTTTATCACTGTAACAGAAAGCAAACTAGGACAGAATTGGTATCACAGAGTAGGTTATTGCTGTGGTGGACCTGATCATGTTGGTTTGGGGGAGAACTGTGGAAGGACCTTGAAGCTTCAGGCTAGAAAAATCTATTGAGCAGTCAAGCTTACTAGGCTGTTCTATGGAAGCTTGATAGATAAAAATGCTGAAATAAATGCAGATAATGGAGGCCTGGCTTGTAAAAAATTTCAGAGGGATGTTTGAGAGACCCTCATAGATGCTATCAGGGCTATTTGTGTGTTAAGTTTGGCTTAAGGAAAAGAAGTCACCAAATTGAGAAGGCAAGTAGGGGACATAGCAGAGATTGGAGGAAGGAAAGGAAAGGTGATGAACCAGCCTGTTTCCATATTAGGCTTAAGAGCCATTTTATAGTAAAGAGAAACTAGGTTTATTCTTGTTTATGATTAAACCTCTGTTTTTCAAGGATTGGGCCATGTCCACCATTAAACCTTAACTACAAATGATTCTGTATTGTCTGTTCCAGGAAATGGCAACTGCATCTTTGTTTCAACAAGTTACCATAATCATCGTGCAATAATGCCTTTGTTTCAAAAGGTGTTATAACTACGTTGTTTGACTACCCATTGTTATGACTGCTTTGCTATGACCACCTTGCCATCATGTCTTTGTTTCAGAAGGTTGTTATGACTAACTTGCTATGGTTATCTTCTGTTCTTGTAACCCTGCCTATTTTACATGCCAGGTTTCCCATTCAGAACTTCATACCCCTAAGCTGTAAAAACCTTGTATTCTTCACATTCAAGGCTGACCTCTTGAATCTTATCTTAGTTGGAGGCAGCCCATGTACATTAAAAAAAATTGCTTTAATTAATTAGTTGTTTTAATTAATTAGTTGGCTTTGATGATTTGGGTCAATGGTATTTTCACTTTTCACTTTGGGATTAACAAAGTGGGGGAAATGATGTAATTACATTTTAAGTAAAATATATTTAAAATGACTGTTTTAAAATTATAATCATAATCAATTTTGTAAGAAAATAAGGTACCTTTGGAAATGAAACCTTTGCTTTATTGGTACAATAGATGCTGATTAACTGGGACTAAAAAAATTAGATGTGATTATCAAGAGATGAATATCACTGAGTAGAAATTTTCTAAGAATTCTTTAGTATCTTTTCAAGGTCAGTACACAGAATTTGGAGACTATATATACATCTCAAGCTGGCAGGCAAACTTGATGATTTTGGTGTCATGGAAGCTATGGGATTGAAGGGGTCATCAAGAGCAGCTGAACCTTGGTACTTTGTGCCAGTATTGGAATTTCCCTGAAGACAGGTATCTGTGAAGTTGCAGCCTCAGTTGCAGTGTGGACCCCAAGATTGGTTGAGGCTTGTCAATATGAGAGAATAGGAAAGACCACTGGTGAAGTCACAGTTTGACTTACAGAGAAGACACCAGCATGTTGCTGGGAACATGACCATGGGGCAGTATAGGTATGAAGGCGAGCTATCCTAAGAGACAAGCTGTGGAAGCTGTGGAAGAACTGGAGAACTTGAGCTACCAAAGCCCTTTGCAGCCCAGAAGATTGTGAGCAAGTTTCAGAGGTTAGACATTGAGCTACAGGATTTGGAGCTACACTGCTGGAGTTTGGTTTTGCTTAAGAATGCTTGTCTTTATGATCCAGTTCTTCAATTTTGGAAGAAAGTATTCAACTTTTTATTTTACCAGAACCCACAACTAAGAGTCTTTGTCCTTTAAAAACACAACTAAGAGTTTTTGAACTTTTTAAACTGATGAAAATTTTAAAGACTGTGGGGCTTTTGAAGCTGGATTGTGGTTTTTTTTACTGTGATAGTTGTATGAAATCTTAAGGACGCTTATGAAAGAAAATGTTGCAGTCTCATAGTGGTGTGCTTATATGTAAAGTTCACAGGGAGTCAATTGTCCTGGATAGTTTTTCTGACTTGATAAAAACTGGAATTACCTGGGAAGATGGAGTCTCACTTAAGTTATCTACATCAGATTGTGAGAAGTTTTTTTTTTTTTTTTTTTTTTTTTTTTTTTTTTTTTTTTTTTTTTTTCTTTTCCTCACTAATCAATGTAAAAGGGTCCAGCCCATTGTGGGTAGTACTACCCCTTAACAGGTGGGCCTGGGTTTTATGAGAAAGCAGACTGAGGTTTTGGTGAGACGGCTCAGTGGATAAGAACACAGGCTGCTCTTCCAGAGGTCCTGAGTTCAATTCCCCGCAACCAAATGGTGTTTCATGAAATCTCATAAAAGAGATTTGATGCGCTCTTCTGCCGTGTAGGTGTACATGGAGACAGAGCACTCCTACATTAAAAAACAAACTACATAAATGGATGATGGTGGCTCATGCCTTTAATTCCAGCACTGGGGAGTCAGAGGTAGGTGGATCTCTGAGTGCAAGGCTAGCCTGGTCTACAGAGTGAGCTCAAGGACAGCCAGAGTTATGTTAAGAAACCCTGTCTCAAAAAACCAAGAGAGAGAGAGAGAGAGAGAGAGAGAGAGAATATACTGAGCAAGTTAGGAAAGCAGCTTTCCTTTCTGTGCTTTGGTTCTTGCCCCTGTTTTCTGCTTTGACTCCCTTGATGATAGACATTTAAGAAAAACAACCCTTTACTCCCGCAAGCTGTTTTTTGTCAGAATGTTTCATTACAGTAACAAAATGCAAACTAAGATAGTGCAGTCCTATGTCATCAACATCTAAGCATTGCATGATCAACATGGTGCGTCAATGCAAGAACTTCTGGTCCTTGTTTTGGGGAAGAGGTGGGATGTCAGCATTCCTTGGGTCCCAGGTATGCACATTTACACCCAGATTTCTGTCAGTCATACACACATTATGCTCACACTTCTGTGGGGCGCATGCTCACTTCACTCACACTTCTGTGGGTTAAATGAGTGTTTATACCCATACTTTGGTGGGGCACATGCACATTTATACCCATATTTTTATTAGTTACACACATGTACGCTCATGTGTGGTTCACTTGCACAAATGCACATTCACACTCACACTTCTGCACATTTACATCCACATTCTGTGGCTCTAACACGAGTATGCATCTACCATTTTGTGAGTTGCAGTTGGTATTGCTGTCTTACCTCCAGCTTTCTTTTAACCCAGCATCGATTTGAATCCATTCTGTATCAAGTTAACATCTTGATTTATGTAGCAAGAACAAGTTTTCATGCCCACGTGTAGGCTGACCCCTATGACTTTTTCTCAGAAAAAAAAAATACCAAGTGCGTTGGGTTTTAGTGTTAATGAGCATTGGAAAGCTGTCAGTTCTTATTTCAGGTTTTGTTCAAGTCAACGTCATTGACCTTCACCTAATGATCTGTCACATTCACACACACACACACACACACACACACACACACACACACACACACACACAC
>NW_026590681.1:1782709-1790285 GCF_907164565.1 Psammomys obesus
CACACACACACACACACACACACACACACACACACACACACACACACCAGAGATCAAAACTGGAAAGACAGAAACAATGAAGGATAGGAGGTAGTAATTTGTAGCTTATGTTTTATCTAAAATGAGTAGGATCACTTCAGAGAAGGCCAAGGAAAGCTACTATGCCTTACAGTGTTATTAGGCTAATAGATGTTGCGTTTTTTTTTTTTTTCAGGGAGATTTTCCATTTTGTGGGGGAAAGGTAATTTATATAAAACACATTTCTGAGGACCTTCCCCATGAGTGACGCAACCTCTTCTGACAGGAATGGATGGGCCTGAGCCTCTCCTAGAAGTGTGTCTTCTGCACACTTCTGTATCACCATGGTTGACCAGTACTTTTGCTTTGCCTGGTTGTCTCTTGGTTTTAGCAGTAAGATATCCTTGGTACACAAAACCTTTACATCTTGGGAAAAACAGGGTGGCTGATTATTCTAAGTCTATCTAGAATCTATCTGATCACATAGGTATTTCTTTTTAAAAAATAATTTAATACTATATTTTTTTGCTTTGTGTTTTAAAGTATATTGAATTACTATTATATATAATATTCTACAGCTTTTAGCAAATATACACAATACTGACTTCTTTGTGGTATTTTACATATGCATACTGTTTTGTTCATGTTTATACCTATTTTTCTCCATTGACCCTTTACCCTCTCTTCTCTCCCATAGTTTTTCTTCTTCCTCACAAATATAGCTTTCTTCTGCCATTGTATCTCTCTCTCACACACACAGAGGTTCTGCACACAAGAGAACATTCAACAGTTGTCTTTTTTTTTTCTTAGACTCTTTCTTCCTCCCCCACAAAGTCCTCTTCAGGTTTCTTATAGACAGATGGTTTCTAGCGTGACATTTAATTTTCTAGAGTGGTCTGTTCTTTAACAGAAATCTATAGTTTTGCCTATATAAGCATATTTCTTTACCCATGCCATGTACATAAATGGAAAGTCAATTTAAAAAAATGAGAGTTCTCATTGGTGACAGTATAGATTCAGATGCCTGTTAAATTGACCCAAGTCTTGTGTTAGAGAGATTGCTAACTTTTGGATCCTAGCATCTCCCTTCCAGATGATTGATGGTCAGAGAAGGTTGTCCTGTTCTTGTGCCGTCTACACAGTAGGACAGAGTCAATACCTTGAACTTGGCTTCCCTTGACATCTAAGCATAGATTTTTTTTTTTTAAGTTCCAGTGTGTTTGAAAATTGCCCTTCCTTTTGAAGCAATTGTTTGGCTCTGAAAGATGGAACATCTTTGTACATGAAAGAAGCTGATTCAGGTTTCATTAATCACTGCATGAGATTAAGAATTAATAGTGGGAGTCAGCAGCAGGTTCCTCTCCCTTGGTGAAGCCATTGCCCCTCATGATCATAAGTACTGCTTCTTGCCCAAAGAAAATGAGGTTAAGAAATGTGTACAGTTCTGCTGTCTCTGTGCCCTGATCCTGTTATTTCTGTTAATATTTCCAATTAAAATTTATCTTGAAATAAGAAGCAGAGAGCAGCACATGCTGATTGCTTTGTTTGGAAGGCATACACATAAATGTTAATGTTAGTCTCTCTAAAGACTTACACACTATCTCAAACCTATATTTTATTTATAGATGAAGCTAAATATTCTGAAGCAGAGTCTGCATCTACCACCTGTTCTCTTCTATCTCTTCCATTAGATCTAAAGAAAAAGAGAACCTCTGAAAAAAGAATTGTAAATTTAACTTGAAAAGATCCCAAAGCCAAGCCAGTGTTTTCATTGAGAGATCAGTCTCTGATGAATGGTTTAAACTTGGTCTTTTCTTCCAGGCTAAACTGTAGTATTAAAGCAGACTTTCTTTTCAGAGATGTTGGTCAGGCTCAGCAAAGACTCAGTGTTGTTCAATTAGTTGAGGAAAGAAAATTGTTGCTTGTTTTTCCTTGGTATGCAGTCTTATTTTCTTAACTAAATGAATCAATAAATGTCTTTATTGGAACTGGGAGTATGGCTCAGTAGATAATGTACTTGCTGTGCAAGCCTGAGGACTGGAGTTAAGATCCCAAGCACCTACTAAATGCTAGATGGGTGTGGAAACCCGCCTGTTGTCCCAGCACATAAGAGGTGGAGACAGGATCCCCAGAGCCAGTTGGCCACCTATAATAGCCAGTGGGCTCTGGGTTCCTGTGAGGGACCCCGCCTCAATATGTGCAGACTGAGGAAGATGCCTGACATCAATCCCTGACCTCTGCATTCATATGGCCACACATACATGCATGCACACTCTCGCACTTGTGCCCACACTCATGCAGATGGCATACACATATGTGCAAACACTGCACGCATACATATGCAAACATGAGAAATCCTTATTATGTTTGTTCTGATTAAAAATGGCTTATAAGTCAGAATTACTCAGTGTCCCAGAACAATTAGGGTGTAAAAGTGTTTTTATTCCACAGGGCTTTTTAAGTTTCATAGTTTATGAATACAGATGCTTCCTAATGCACCCGTGCTATTGTTCTCAGTGATATCCACCAGACGGAATTAACTATGGCCTTCTCAAAATGAATGAGCGAAGGACTTTTGGACAGGGGTGATTTGGGATGGTGCTGACCATGGATAACTTGCCTTCTGGGCAAACCAGTCTTGCTAAACACCATCTGGCCTGCATGAATGTGGGCTGCTTAGGGCCACCAGCAACTGTCATCTTGATTGCTACTTATCTCTTCTTTGCTAGGGAATCATTCAAGATGGCAAGATCATCTTCATGCCGAATGGGTTCATCACACAGTGTCCCAACCTAAATCGCAGTAAGTGGCACTTAGGCACTTCTGAATTTAATTTTATGTGACTTGTTCCTAGTGTCAAACTAAAACATCTGGAAGAATATGCACAAATTATGTAAGATTGACTTTGGAGATGATGAAGATAGTGAAAGGATTATCTGCCATAGATATTACTGTGTCTTTCAAACTTGGAAAGATATTTTGTTATTTACAAAACTACAATTTGAGGGTAAGAAAGGATTAGACAATGGGTTCTATATAGCAGAACAAAATATATGTTTAATATAATTATATAAGTATGTATTTAATGTAGAATTTGTATATCAAAAGTTATTTAAAATTTTTGACCTGGGTGTGAGTTACTTCTTAAATATTTTTCTATTTTTTCACTTATTTTACAATACACATAAGGTTTCAGTTTAAAAATATTATATTCTTTTCAGTTAATGGCCTCCTTTTTTCATTTTTAGTAAAATGTAGGGAATAGTATCAAGACCAGAAATCCACTGTCTTTTTTATTATTAATAAAAATGAGGGAAATAGTATCAGGACAGAAATCTTCTGTCATTTCCCTCAAGTTTTAACCTCAAGAAAGCAGAACCCATTGTGTAGTTAAATAACTGATAATTCTTGTTTCAAATTTCTCTCTCTCTCACGTGAGCACAATATCAACATACGCTTTCTATTTTCTTTATTGAGCTTGCCCAACATGCAGCGATTTCCTGAGCCTGGTTCAAGGAATAATGGATTTGCAAGAGCTTTTGGCCAAGATGACTGCAAAAGTAGGTGTCTAAATTCACTATGATATTATGTCTCTCTGTTTCACCTGGAATTGAGGGTGATATGTTTTAATGGAAACACTTTTAGCTTGGCATGTGAAAGGTGCTACCACAAAATGTTGTATTCTTGCTTGAAATGGGATTGCCTGTTGTAAGCACAACCATTGAGGTCTTTGATACAATTAGGCTCTATGGCAATGGTTTTCTTGAGAAGTGCTGGGAAGCAGAAAGCACTCTGTATCACTGGAGGTTCCTTGCGAACAAAGAGAAAATTTGCCCAGTGGCTCTGAAAGCTGTAACAATCAGGCATGATGTATGGGCACAGTCACTGCAGCTCATGATCTAATGCATTTTTTATGTTAGAATAATTGGCAATAATCAGGAGGGTAAAACAGTGATCGTGGGCAGATATCTGTCATTGGAAGGCATTACATCAAGCTTCTAATAGGTGACTCATTTTTAGATTGGTCCTGAGTTAAACCAGGGAGCACAGATACCTTCAGTTGTATTATAGAGAATATGCTTTTCATCATTTATTCTGCAGACATTGAGTATGTCCTGGCACCTTGTTAGGTACAAAGAGACAGTGATGAGCCAAACAACCCCTCTGAAATGTTCATGTTGAGTCAATGAGCCCCAAATGTAAATAATTAGGACCTTTCATATATATTCATGAAGCATGGCTTCATATGAAAAGCCAAAGCCTTGTTGAAAATGGCACTGAAATAAAGAACAAAACAAAACAAAACAAAACAGAAATTGCTGTTGTTATGGTTTTGCTTAGTCCTGGACATGACTTCTGGCCTAGGGCAAAAGAAGAATTAGGTTGGGCCTAAGAGACATTATACTCTGCAAAAGTAAGAATGTTAATAACAGTGAAAATGATACATTGGTCCCATTCCACCTGCGGCTGGCTGCTGCTGGCCCTGAGCTGTGGCCTGTGGAAATGTAGGGGGAGGTGGGGAAGGGATTGGGAGCCATAGATTATGCCATGGCTGAGACAACCTGTCTATCTTAGACTAGAATTTTGGTCAAGACATCTTTGAACTTGTGTGTGTGTGTGTGTGTGTGTGTGTGTGGTGTTGTGTTATAGGCGGGTGCACCCATGCATAGGTGTTGATTACAGAAGTCAACATTGCTATCTCCCCAAGTTACTTCCCACCTTAGGTTTTGAGACAGAGTGTCTCACTAGAGCTGCACCTTGCCTATCGACTGTATTGGTTGGACACTGAGCCCCAGAAATCCCTGTTTCTGTATCCCCACCGCTCACCCAATCAGGCCAGCATAGCTACCTCCTTACCTGGGCAATGGAGATACAAAGTCAGGTCCTCACGTTTGCATAGCAAGCACATAAGCCACCAAGCTGTCTTCCCAGTGCCCCAAGCCAAATCTTCTTTTGTCTGGAAAAGAAAGCAAATACTTTTGTGAAGAGAAAGATGGAGACTGAGGCTGGAGTCCTAAAGCATTAACCTTTCACCTTCAGTGTGTGGAGGAAATTTGAATTTCTGGCAGTTATTCGTCATCTCAGCCTGTGGCACACAGAGGCTTTTATGTCGCATTGTCTGCAGCAGCTTGATCTCAATACTGGTAATTATATTTTAGCATGCTAGCAAATTTTTAGAACAAGACACATGCCACTCAGCCTCAGGTGATGGCTGTCCTCCATTCACAGCTCCCAGGATGCTCTTTTCTTTCCCATTCTGCCCCGTTATGGGCAATGCCATTTTTCTCTTTTGAGCTGTGCACTGTCTAGGAGCCACAATGAACTCTAACCTTCAAACATTATTATGTAAAATGGGCATTTGTAAAGCAGAAAACATTTAATTGTGAGAAATTATAAGCTAAAAATGACTTCATTCACCTAAATCTGCTTCCTTTGTACTTTGTGGATGTATAAGCCTGTTTCTTCCAAACTTGATAGATGTGTAATTCTGCAAAGGAGTCCTTCCATTTTCACTGCATTGTTTGGAGTCTGCGGTGATCTAGAACAGGAAGTAGGCACACACACTCACACACACACACACACACACACACACACTCACACACTCACATATAACTAGCCAATTGTGGGCTTTTCCAGGACAAGAGGCAAAATTTAGGATACTATGTTTATACTTGTTTTATTAAAATATATTCATATATAATCTAAAATATAAGCATTGAAAATTGTGAAAACCTTTCTTGGCATACAGGCTGTACAAAAATAAGTGGTAGACAAGATTTAGCCTATGGAACTTAGGTTTTAAGCCATTGATGTAGGAGAAACTGGAAACTCATTCATTAGGTAAATTTATTGAGCAGTTTCTATATGTCTGATCCAATGAGTATATTTTATGTGTGCTATACCTTTAATTTTCCAAATAATTCTGAGAGCTTAGTTTAATTTGTTAGCATACTTCACAGAGGACAAAATTGAGGGTCAGGATGGGTAGGTTAGCTCTTCCTGAGATAGTAGAAGGCAGTCCCAGGACCAGAACTCAAGATTCTTAGACCTTGAAATTCTAGCTGTATCCTAGAAAGTTTGTGGCTAGAGAGAAGAGGATTTTAAAGGGAAATGAGACAAAATGTGGAGAGGAGTGGGTGTTAAGAGGTAGATAGCAAGAGGATGGAGGAGAATCAAGAAGGAGAAGGAATAAGAAAGATGCCACTTCACGGGAGCCATATCTCCTCTCATATTCACTGTAGGGAGTGAATGCTGAGCTTACAGCCACCTAGGGAGGAGGAAGTCTGGGGCAGGAACAAGACCTTTTACCTTGCTCTTTGCCACTGAGCCGCTTGTTTTCCTTGGAGACTGGTGGTTCTTTGAGCCCTGGGCTGACATTGTGTATGCTTCTGCAAAGATGATGAGGACCCTTCTGTTTATATCACCGGACTGCACCGAATCACTCTCCCAGCCTAGGGCAGGCAAGGTGAAGTCTGTGAGAAGAATTTGTAAAGAATTTCTTAAGGACAAAGTTTTTACCCTCCTGCCAGTGGTAAAATATGAACAAGGCTTGCCCTTTCTGTGCTGTGTATAAGGCTCACTTCTTTTTCATTCGCCCACACTTGAGGGTGTAGCCTTTTACAGCTTTACCTTTGTACAGGAGTTTCCCTTAAGGGCCACATTCTTAGACTATATTGTCTATCTGATCTATTCCCCCCTCCCTCCATGTTACCATCAAGCTGGGAGCCCAAGGCCTCTGTAGCCCAGAGCAGTTTCCTCAGCAGAAAACTTCAGGGTACAGGTTGTCTTTGGTATTTGCTGGTCACCTGGGATCCTTTCTCTTACTTTGCTTTACATTCTGTATCTTTCTTTTGAGCTGCCTCTATGGTGACTTTTGAGGTTTTTACTTATATGTTAGAAACAGGATTTTAGCTCATTCAAGTAGAGAAGTCCTTTAGAGCATCCTACCTACCACCTTGGTGGAAACAAAATGTCATTTATCCTTTTGTCAGATTGAAGGATTTGGATTCTGAAGATTTGAGGCCAACTGGAAGTTAAATACAAGTTAAATACAAGTTCCAAGATGCAAAGAGAATTGGATGGCATCAAGCTGGAGTCAGAATTTATCTTCAGTTAAATAAGCCTGGTGTGACAAGTGTTAGTGGGATGTGAGTATAGCTAAGTGTAGGTTATCCAGCAGCTGTGATTAAGACAAATGTCATCAGAGAGCTTAGGGCAGAGATGGGGACAGGGATTTGGAACCATACTAATCTGATTCTGAGCCCTGCTTTGTTATTGTTGAAGATGTTCCTAGTCTTGAACAAGCCATTGGGCTTTTCTAGCTGCCATATCACCAACTCTAGAGATAATTATTCCAGACATCAGCCCATGAGCTTTGGGGGAGGATACAGGACGCACATTCAGTGAGCATTGGTTGCTATTCATACTGGTACACAGTCTCTAAGGAAATGCACACCTTTCTCGGTGGCTAGACACCACAAACTCCGGCAAACCTCCCAGGTGCTGCCTGCAGCAGGAACACAGAGGACTTGAAAAGATATTTCATATGTAGGTTTTT
>NW_026590681.1:1790295-1869205 GCF_907164565.1 Psammomys obesus
GACAGTAAACCATAAGCTGACATAAACTTTTTCTTCTCAAGTTGCTTTTGGTGATGGTCTCTATCACAGCAGATGAAGGTAACTAAAACACTGTCTTTCTGAGACTCACATAATTTCCTTATAGGACTATCACCAGTTGCATCCTTTTTGACCCCCTGCAAATAACAGAGCTTCATTCTCCTGTATGGCTGAAAAGAATCCCACTGTATGTATGTGCGCATTTTATTTATCCAGTCCTCTCTTGTTGGACACCATGGTTACTTTTATAGCATAGCTTTGTGAACAGTGGTGCAGAGAACACTGGCATGGAAGTATCTGTGTAGTGTGTTGATCTGGAGTCTTTTGGGTAAATACTGAATAGCTGGGTCAGAGAGCTCTCACAATGAGGGTAAACATTTTCTCATATGCTTACTGGCCAGTTTTACTTCATCCCATTTGTTGCTATTTTTGGTGTTTAGTCAGAGTTCTGTGACACTGAGTTCTAAGATATTAATCAGAGCTACTAGATTTTCTATGACTGAGTCTTCCTTTTTAAAATTACATTTATTTGCTTACTTATTTATGTTTGCATGTACACATATGCATATGGCACAATGCATATGTGTTGGTCAGATAACAACCTGGAGTCAGTTCTTTCTTTCCATCATGTGTTTTGTGGTGATGGAACTCAGTTCTTCCTGCTTGGCAACAAGCAGCTTTACTTGTTATAGCAACTCACCAGCACCTAGGGCTGGACTTTCTTGATTACTTTTGTCTAACTCTCCTAAATCTGTGTAGGCAAATCAAGGCCCATTAAGAGTGGCATTTCAAGCTACAACATATTTAATTTTGAGACCTTTCTTGTTTGAGGAACTCAAGGAAGATTTTTCCAATTAAGCTTGCAGGCAGAACAGTGGAGGATTTACATTTTCTCCGATCCATATGACAGACACCAAATAGTACTTCAAAGCAAAAAGACAATCTACTGTATGCCTAATGTACTCAGGTCCATTCATTGACCTCTTCCTGTGAAAAAGTCCTCCTCTGCTGTCTGTCTTCAAATGTGGGGAGCCAGGAATAAATTATTTAGTCCATGGTTGCTTAGATAAGCGTTAATAACAAAGGTAAACACAACAGAGATGCAGACTTGAAACTGTATCTATTTGGGATATCAGGCATTCTCCGAGAGAGACAGTTGTGTAGAAATAGCTTCTGAAAATGAATTTGTATAAATTCAGAATGCTTCACCAATGGCAGAAAATGTAATTTTTTTCCCCTCAGAGCTGTTCTTTTTTTTTTCTCTCTCTCTCTTCTTTATTGTTATAGGATTTAGCAGGGGAAAAAGAGGCAAGATTATATATTAAATGCCTTTGAAAAATTAGATTTTTTTTACCTTAATATCCCTTTGCCTTTGTTATATGTCCGTTATACTCTCCTTATTTATAGAGATTAAGGCTTTTCCATGATGCTAGAAAGAACTAAACATGTTAAAAGTCAAAAGAAAGTTCAGACAGGAAAATAAAATGCATTGCATTAAAAGTGAAGTTTTTTGGGGGGCTAGCATCTCACAGACAGACTTAGCTCAGTTTTGTTGGATGGGCACTGGTCATTGCAAAGGCTGACCTCATTAAGCTCCTCTGTCTCAGAGCTTTAGGAGATATAGCGCCCTCTGATATCATGGGGTCCTTAAGGACTTTATTTCTTGGTGTCACAGAGACACTGGAGTTGTTCCAGATTTTCAGAGGACACACACACCTCCTGTTGAGGTCACAGGTCTCCTTTGAAGCCACCTTGAGCAGGTGAATCTAGCTCCCCTCTGTTTTTGCTCAACATAGCTCATGAAGGATCTACTGGGGCTAACAGCAAGTGATGAACTGTCGTTTCATTATCTTTGATTTATTTATCTGTGTTTTTTTTTTTTTTTTTGTGTGTGTGTGTGGTTTGGTTTTTTAACCTCTTCAGACCTTTGGAAGTGTATTTCATCTGTGCTTTCTGAAGAATTCCCAAAGATCTTAATTACCATGGATACTAGAAACTCTGAAATTAGGGTGGAGCTTTAAGTAAAATGCAGTGCTTTGGAAGATCATACATATTTAGAAGGACCTGTGAGGAGTTCAAAGTGAGTCTGACAGTTCTAAGCTCCAAGGTGAACATGGAACCTGTAGGTAGTTGGGTGCCCTGTTTTCTCCATAGTTTGCCATCTCCCTATAGGAGGCAACAAAGGATACATTCCCCCGAGAAATTACAAGTGCTTAGAGAAAAAGGAAGAAAGAAATGGCCACAAATGACCGTTTCATAGGTAAGAATTATACATGGGCTCTATTTTCAGAAGGTGATACTGTTTGGAGGCATAGGGTGAGGAGCACGAAACTGACTGTTGGGAGGTAGCGGTTGTTGGGGATGTGTCCCATTTCTTCAGTGGTGTAGCCACTGATGAGTTGCTTTTGCACCAACTAATCTCCCACCCATGCTTGGGTAAGAAGCTACAGCTAAACTCAGTGGCTCACACACAGAAAGAAGACATGGAAATAGGAGGGGGCTTTGTTGAGAAGGGTTCCAGAGGGAGAGAGGGTGGGGATGAAGGAGGAGAATGGAATGCCAGTGAAAATTACTTAAATTTCTCATATAAATATATAAAACAGTTCACAATAAAAATATTGATAAAAAGAATGGTGATACTTGTTTTCCAGGCTCACCATTATGCCTAAGATATTGGCTTGAAATAGTCACCAACTCATGAACTCAGTGGCTGGCTCTTCGATCACTTCCCCCTGAGTTGGGAGCAGCCTTAACAGGCCACAGAGGAAGACAATGCAGCCAGTCCTGATGAGACCTGATAAGCTAGGGTCAGATGGAAGGGAAGGAGGACCTCTCCTATCAGTGGACTTGGAGAGGGGCATGGGAGGAGATGAGGGAGGGAGTCTGGAATTGGGAGGGAATGAGAGAGGGGGCTACAGCTGGGATACAAAGTGAATCAATGGTTTAATAAAAATTTAATTAAAAAAGAAAAAAGAAATAGTCATTAGCTGTTTCAAAGCCAGTTCTAGTCTCTAAGGGGAACACATGCAAGGTATTGAGGTATCGCTGTGGTTCAGAAAGAAAAGAGAAATCAAGAAATCAAGGTTCTCACAATGACTCTTGACGGGAGGGAGGGAGGGAGTTCGGGAGGCAAAGTCTGTCTTCAATATGGATGTCACAATGGGCTCCTCACACCTAAGTGCTACATTCTCGTTTTCATTGATCTTTTTTTCTTGTTTTTGTGGTGCCATGGATGAAACCAGGCAGGTGCTCTACCACTGAGCTACACTTTGCTGCTATGCTATGTTTTCAAAGGAAAACTGGAGTAGGCTAGATGAAGAGCATTTAAGAAAAAGAACTGGAGCCACAGGTAGAGGAGCTTTTAAGCCAACCTAGGAAGACCAGGAGGACCTTAGATGTCCAAAGGTAATATTTGCTCAGGTTGGGGTCAAGGGCAGGATGAGGTCAGGAGGACCTCAGATGTCTGAAGGTGAGGCTTGTTCAGGATGAGGTCAAAGAAAAACCACCCAGCAGGGAAAGGGGAGAGAGTTTTCTTTTTCCAAATTAAGACGATTCTTTTTTCAGACATGATAACCTGACTAAAAAGTGGCTTTTCTCCGAGGATAACGAGTGTGCCACCACCTAAGATAATCACTCTTAGGGATTCTTTGTGAGGATGGCTGGGCTTTATATTCCCTTTAATTTGTAGATGAAGACTCAGATATTTATATATGTGCTGTGGGCCCAGACCCAGTCCATGCATGCTCTTTGGTTGGTGCATCTGTCTTTGTAAGCCCCTATGGGCCTAGGTTAGTTGACGCTGTTGATCTTCTTGAGGGGCTCTTGTCCTTTTCAGGACCTTCTGTCTTTCCCTATGCTCCTTTACCAGACTGCCTAATGTTTGACTGTGGGTCTCAGCATCTGTTTCATTTCACTGCTGGGTGGAGCCTTTCAGAGAACAGCTGTGCTAGTCTTCTGTCTGTGAGCATAGCAGAGTATCTAGGGCCAGGACACATATGTAACTGATGGGCAGCTAGGTCCTCATGTGGGTCCCCTAGCAACAAGAGGAGCATGGGTTGTTGCCTGCTTTTATATCACTTTCCCCTTGTCTGGCCTCAATAGAAAAGGATGGACTAAGTCTTGGCTTTGATTGGTGGGCCAGGGTGGGTTTGTAAGGGTGTGTGTGTCCCCTTTAAAAGGGGAGGAGAGAAAGAGGGAAGAAAGTGGGACCAGGAGGAGAGGAGAGAGTGGCTGTGATAGGGAGTGGCTGTAAAATGAATAAATTTATTAAAAAAAAACACCCCTGTTTTTAGACTGTGATTAATAGCAATGAAAGGCTATCCCAGAGAAGTGTGTGTGTGTGTGTGTGTGTGTGTGTGTGCATTTTGAGGACAAAGGCTCTTGTCAGTGTTTATACTTCCTTCACTTTTCACCTTATATTTGAGATAGAGTTGCCCCTTGAACCTGGAGTCCTTTGATGCTGCTAGTTTGGCTAATGAACTGTAAAGATCTGTCTTTATCTCCCTTATACCATGTTACAGACTATGGCTGCAACCATCTTTGACCTGGGGACTGGGGATGGAACTCATGTCCTCATGCTTGCCTTGCAAGCACTTTACACATTGAGCCATCTCTGATCCTCTCCCACAAACGAACAAAGAAGCAAACAAGCAAGCAAGCAAACAAACAAAAACTCTTGATCTCAGTCGGAGGTTTTCTTACGTCCCCTGATCTTCCTCTGAATGTTCAAATAAATTCCTGGGCATTCTGTTTGGGGGCATTGATCTGGGAAGACACCAGACTATCCATTGGCTCTCTTTTCTTGCTGCAAGTCCCTAGAATTTTCACAAAAGAAGAAGTTATGCCTTCGCTTTTGCAAACTGCGCAGAGAGGATGGTGGTAGACAGATGTGAGTGCACGGGGCTTCCCAATTAGATCTCTCCTAAACATCCTAATCAGTTTCTGAGAATACTCTCATTGCCAGCACATCTGTGTGGGTTTGTGCTGTAAGCACATGCTGTCATGGATACCCATGAGGCACTAGAGATGCCATTTAATGTCTCATTTGATGTTCATTAGACCACTGGAGACAACATGTCTTCAATTTAGTGTGATTTTACCTGTGTGAAAACCAGAAAACAGATTCTTCTAAGAATCAGGAAACAACTCAGCATTTTTTTTCCTCTCTCTGTTAGGATATTTTCCCCTCCATATTACTATTAGCTTTGCTGGGACAGTGAAATTGAATTACACAAATTACACCCAGTAAATCTTTTCTGCAGCTGAATTATGCAGAGACAAGGCTTGGTCAACTGGAAAATTGCCACTGTGAGAAGACATGCCAAGTGAGTGGGCTTCTCTACAGGGACCAAGACTCCTGGGTAGACGGTGACAACTGCAGGAACTGCACGTGCCAAGTAAGCCCCTGGCTGAAGTCTCCTCAAGTCACAGCTCCACCGATTAGAGTGTGGCTAAGCTACTTAGCACATAATTCGACTTCCATTATACTCACTCCCCTTTAAGAACCCTGGCAATTCCCAAATGCCAGAAATTAAAGTTGACTTTTTCTTCACATATTCTTTGATCTAACTTTGTGCTTAGATAACTTTCTATCTGGAGTTTGAGAGTCAGGTGTGGAGGGAGGCAGCGATTCCTTTGATTTCCAGACTTCATGGGGACTTTGTTCTCTTCTTCTTCCTCCTAGAGCACACAGTTTAGGATTTAATTTTATTGTTTTTAATTATGTGTACTCATGTGTGTCTCTGTATGAGTGACTGCATGTGACTGTAGGTTCCCACACAAGCCAGAAGTTTCCGGTTCCTCTGGAGCTGGAGTTACAGATGGTTATGAGCTGACCAGCATGGGCCCTGGGAACTGAACTCAGATCTTATGAAAGGGCAGTATGCACTCTTAAGTGCTGAGCCACCTCTCCATCCCCACACAATAAACTTTTAACAGTTTAATTAGTCTCTCAATGTTTGTTTTATAATTTTTGCAAGCTGTAGTCCTGAAAACTACAGATACCTCTCCCTGCTTTACAGGATACCCATCATCTGTAGGTTCCTCCAGTTTCAGAAAATCACGAGAGCACCACCCCTAAATTAGTATGTAAACTCTGTCCAGTTGAAATTACTTGATAAATATCTGAAGAATGCCATTGTTTGTCTGGGAAAATACAAAATGGATTGTTAGAACCTTAAAAGTGATTGACAGGGTCTACTAAAGATGTTATTTATATTCTCACAGAAATGGGCTTTTTGTTTTCTGCCTAATCTACTTAGTCCACATGGGTGGCTGGATGGAGCCAGTGATGTTTATCAGAAAAGTAATTGAGGTGACACAGGTTCATTCGAGGGGGAGATAATACTTTATTTGTGGTTTTGGAGGGTCCTGGGAATCCCCTCCCACAACACTGCCCTGTCTCCCTGAGGTTCTGGAGAAGAAAAGTGAGCTTCCTCAGAAACAGACTTGTTCAGCGGCCACCTCAGAGACCCCCCTTTCTGTCTCTCCCCTCACAGAGTGGTGCTGTGGAGTGCCGAAGAATGTCCTGTCCGCCGCTCAACTGTTCCCCAGACTCGCTTCCGGTGCACATTTCCGGCCAGTGCTGTAAAGTTTGCAGACGTAAGTATTCACCTAGGGTCAGAATGATCCTCTGTGCTTTCCCAGTTGTAAGTTTTCCTCTGTTCCAGGACCCAGCTAACAGGTATGAATTAAAGCAGTGGCAGCTGATCTGATGCTGAATAAGAAGGGCTGGACAGTCCAGGCCCTGCCATTGCAGCAGACAATGTACACAGACCCCTCCTCTTCAGAAACAGCATTGAGCCCACCCTAGTTACTGTCGTCCATTCTTTACATCTGCAATGACCAAATCGGTTCTCTGACTCAAACACCAGGACTTGAAGTGGACTTAAAGTGCAAACGCATAACCCCCAACTTTATGTGGTTTGGTCTTCTAATTTTGGATGAAGTTAAAGGCCAAATTCAGTTTTTCTGAGGCTTTGGACAGATTTCTTGTTATTCAGGTGCCTTCATTAAAAATTAATTTAAAACACTGAAATTTTTTTCAATGTTGGCCAATCTAAGTACTAATGATTTAAAAATAGTTTTTAGGCTAGTTAAAAGCACTTACTGCTCTTCCAGGAGACAGATTCAGTTTCAGCACCCACATGGCACTTCACGTCATCTGTAGCTCTGGTTCTTAGGGGCCCGACACCTTTTGCTCTTTCCAGGCCTTGGTACTAACGTGATGCACATATATATGTACAGGCACCCATATATATGAAAAAGATCTCAAAAACTGCTCTTCACCACCATGGCCGAGGACTCTATCTAAAACGAAACAGTGAGATGAACACAAGGTAAACTAGACTCCTGCATGTCTTTCTGAGTGCTGTATTATGCTGGACACACTCAATGGATTGACCTCTCACTGTAAGGTAACATTCTTAGCACCCTGGTTACCAGAAGCTCAGGCATAGGGAAAATCAGTTTCCCCAAGACCACAAGGCTAGTGAGATCCCAAACTAGCTTTGCTGACTACAAACCCTGTAGATTTTTCATAAAAACACATAATCTACAGAAAAAAAACTTCAGATAGAAATGTGGCAGAGGAGCTGGTTGATGCATATCTGCAGTCTCACACTGAGCACATGGAGTAGAGGGAATAGGAGTTCAAAGCCACCCTAAGATATATAGAGAGTTTGAGGCTTGCCTGAGCTACATGAGACTCTGTCTCAAAAATAACAACAAAACATTCTCCAACCAAAAATATCAGGCAAGCAAACAAAGAAATGGCATTTATATATTCTACTTTGCTGACTTAACCAATATCACTTAAATGTGTCTCCATATTTTTTAAGACAATGACTCTTATTTTACTGAATTTCGGTTTCCCACTGTTTCACTGTTGCATAAACATTTCCTAGTTATCAGAAGTCTAGGCTGTTTCCTACTTTTCACTAATATAAGGGACTCTATGATAATGTACTTCATACAGAAATACATTTTTTTATTATTTTGAATTTTCTTAATATAAGCTTGTCCAACATAGAGTGATTGGTCCCCAAACTAACACTCTGAAGACTTTTTTGCATTTATTTATTTATTCATTTATTTAGTGTGTGTATGTGCACATGAGGGAGTCAGAGGACAACTGTGGCTGTCAGCCCTCTCTGCCATGTATATTCAGAGAATGAGCTCATATATCACATTTGACAGTAGGTGCCGTTACCTGCTGAGCTATCTTGCTAGCCCTAAGGCCCTGGTTACATATAATTAATTATTTTTATTATATATGGACATTTTATTTGTTATATATGGACATTTATTTCCAGTGCATTTGAGAATTGTCGAGGTATGAAATGATCCCAGAAAGTTGCCCACTTTCTCCAAGATGCTGAAGCACAACCTAACCATAATGGCAGGGTTTTGCATTCATGTGGAGTTCAGATCAAGTTGATTAGAAAGAAATCGTCTTCTCAGTGACTATATGATACTTTGGTGTGCTCAGAGGTTAAGTGAGTAGGAATACAACTGCAATCAATTAATATACCTCTACAGTTAAAAGGTTGAGAACTTCTGCCTGAAAACTTTCTATTTCTTATTAGTTTTAAAATGGAAATCTTTGTTAGGTACTTTTGGATTTAGGTGCTTGGAATAATTGTGCATCAAAGAAGCTCCCATCGAGCCAGGCACAATTTGCAGCATCCAAAATTGAAGTGTCCAGTTTAGTGCTGCATGCACACATGTACTTTTAAGAGTGCTTCATGGGCAACAGCTTAGCAGGGTATTTAGAAATGAGTAGGAGTGTTTTAGGAATCCATGTGGGTAAGAACATACCTCTCAGAAGGAAACACATATGTAAAATCATGGCATTAAACAGAATTGGCGTTTTTCTGTTGTTTGTCTGTCTGTTTGGGTGGGTGGGGTGGCACGCTATGTGGGCTGCTCAGTGGATAAGAGCACTGGCTGCTCTTGCAGAGTACTATGGTCTGGCTTCCAGCATCCACATGACAACTCACAGTTACCTGTAACTTCAGTTCCAAGGTATCTGATACCCTCGTGCCTCCTTGGACACCTACATGCATGTGGTATACATAAACATACACGGGTGCACATATATAGACATATTTTTTAATAAAAATTTCAAGCTGGGCCATGGAGCACACAGAGATGTGATTTAAGAAAGGGAACAGTTTCAACAGAGCTTCAGGCAGTGGCCAAGCCTGGGACATGGCCATATTCCAGGTAAAGGTGATGGTGCAAGCAGGCAGAGACTGCCTGGGGAGAGGAAAAGAAGGATGGATGTGAGTGACAGCAAAAGCACCTGGCAGATAAGCACTGCTCTGTGGGAGTGTCTGTGAGAGAGCAGGTGCCATGGTTTGAACAAGAGCCCACATGAGCCAAGCAACCTGATGCACAGAGAGGGGGCAGAGGGAAGAAACTCTTTGTTGTGTGCTTGTGTGTGATGCCTTCTGTTTTGCACCTATGAGTTGGAGATGCCTTAGTGACACCCTGTTTGATGTGGGTATCTTGCTCAGAGAGGGAGGATTTGGAAGCTCAGTGAAGTCATTTACTGAGGAACGGAGAATCCTTCTGTGTTTAGCTCTTCTGATCTGTCACTTACTTTGAAAGTGTAAAGCAGAGGGCTGTCTCTGACATTCAAAGTCACCAAGTTCCCAGGGACAGCTGCCATGTGTGAGGGAGCGAAGATCTGAATGAGGACAGAGGGACCTCAGATGCACATGTGACAGGGGCATCAAAAGCGGTTCCTGTCAATTGCTTATTCAGTGTGCACCCAAGCGGCAAAAGTGTCCAGCCCCTGCACTGAAGAAATCAAGGTCAAATCCAAAGGGCTGGATGTGTCTGGGTACAGAAAGAACACGAACTGTCTCTAAGTGTCTGGAATGTTCATTTTTGACATCACAAGGAAGTAGGTGCTGGGGCTAAGCTTCAATTTCATGGTTGGACACTGTGAAATACTCTACTTTGCATGTCCCTGGTGTGACGTGAAGGGATCCAGGTATCCACTTGCATTTCTGCTCACACTGAAAGCCTTAGTGCCCAGCCAAAGGCAGTAGAGCCTGACTCACCTTATGCTTGAATTTCCTCAGACATCAAAAATAAGTCTTTTGGCTGCAGATCAAGAGGTTGGATAATGAGGACTGATGTTATACATAAGGAGGGTAGTGCCAGGGAAGGAAGGGATGCTATCAGAGGAGAAAGGAAGACCAGGAAACAAGGGGAGTTTCCAGTCTCTGAAGTTGTCTGAGGTTATTTCATGGACACCTGGCATCCATGTCATATGCACTTTCTTAACCCTGACACAGTGCAAGTGGTATACAGACACAGGCTGGCATCGTTGCCTAGACTCCAAAGCTCCCTACCACATGAAGGCATAAAACTCATCAGACATTTATTTTTAATGCCAGCATGGTAGATGCAGGATGTGTCTTTGAGTGTGGTATAAACAGTAGGGCATTTTTATCTTCATATAGGAGTTCTGGATGAGCCTGCCAGAGAAGAAAGGAGCCAGCCAAATGTTTCAAGACAGGGTAGCAAGCGTGTTAATACCATTGTGGACTGGCAAGGGGCCAAAGGGAAAGAAAAGGAGAATTTCTGCATTTCCCAGCCCATGCCAAGAAACAGATGGCAGGGTTGACAGGAGCGTGCTTAGCAGAACTGTCACTCTGGAGCGAGCCACCTTGCCAAGCTGGCAGCTGCTGTCTTTAGGAGTATGGGAATTCATCACACAGGAATCCCAGGGCCTTGGAGATGGGTTCTTCCCATTTAAGTCAATGAGGGGAACCCAGAGTGTCATTAGGAGCCATGAGTCCCAGTCACGGGTTTATCTAGAACGCTGAAGCAAAGAAGACAATTTTTAAAAATGAAAGAACACTTAGGGAATTGTACTGTTTCTCTATTTGGGTGTTGATACTGTTGCTGTGTTTTCTCTGATTTTTGAAGCTGTATGGCATTGCTGAAATAACTCCTAGCGGACCAGGAAATTTGTCGAGTTTTTGCTACTCAGTAGAGCTCAATATTTATTATTTTTAGTCAACAATAAGCCCAGAGAGGCGCTGAGCTTGAGGTGGGATTCACAATTATGCAAACACAGTTCTGACTCTCATGATGGTGACAGCAGGAAAGATGTCAAATTAAGTGTGTAGGTAAGATACAGTGTGACATATGCTCTGTTAGGGTTTGGTGTAAAGAACAATGGAAGCATGAAAAAGCAGAGTTAATCAGCACTCAGGCTTAAGAACAACTGTGTGGGGCTGGGAGGATGGATTAATCTGTGAAGCGCCTGCCTTGCAAGCATAAGACCTGAGTTAGGATCCCCAGAACCTATGTACAAAGTTGGACATAGCGGCCTGAACTAGTGAGGCCAGTCATGTGTTTATGCAGAGACAAACAGATTTCTGAAACTCATTGGCTAGCCAGTCTAGATGAATTGGTGATTTTCATGTTTAATGAGAGACTGTTTCCAAAACACAAAGGTGAGAGTGAGAGAGGAAAGACGCCTGATATTGACCTGGAGCCTTCCCAGGCACTCTTCCACCCTACACTCACTCACCCCAATAAGTGGTGGTTATTACCTACCCAAACACAACACAACACAACACAACACACACAAACAGTTGAAACAACATTGAAATGGATATATGTATATATATATATAGAGAGAGAGAGGGTGGAAATGGATAAGTATATATGTTGGGAGGGAGGAAACAGACGGGTTTTTGTTAGAGAGATAGAAATGGATGGGTAGAGTGTTGTGATGGCATGCTGTCTAGGTTTATGTCAACTTGATACAAGCAAGAGGAGGGGACCTAGATTGAGAAAATGTCTCCATAAGATTGGGGTGCAGGTAAGGCTTTAGGGTATTTCCTTGGTTATTAATTGATATTGGAGGATTCAGCCCATTGTGAGTGGTGCTTTCCTGGACTGGTGGTCTTGGGTGCTATAAAAAAGCAGGCTGAGCAAGCTATTTTGAGTTGAGAATCTGTGTTTCTGGTTAGCTGGGGCTGAAAATCTAGCAGTGATTAGCAAGATAGCAGAACTACTAAAGGGAAACCTTTGCTTTGCTGAATGGGGTACTTGATGCTGATCAGCCAGAGCTGAGAATTTAGTGGTGATTAAGATGAGGGCAGTATCATTGATGCAAATTCTTCCGGCAAGTGTTTTCTGAGAGTCACCACACACAAACTGTATTACAGAGGTAACCAAAGTTGTACTTTCACTGACAGCCAAACTTGGTAGTATAAGAGTCACCCAGGTGGCTTTGGTTTTGGAGACATGAAGGGTTCATTAAAAGCATCTGAGGTTTGGCACCATGAGAGGTCAGGATAGGCCACTGGAGAAGGTGCAGCCTCAGTAGTAGTTGAAGCCCAGAAATGAAGGGTCATAGAGAGAAGTTGAGGCTTGACACTGTGGAAGACAGCCCAGGAGAGGTGATTAATCAAAGTTCAGCCCAGTTGCAGCAGAAAACTCAAGAATGTTTTAGATATTGTTAACATCTTGAGTGGATCCAGCCAAAGCCTAGTAGACGAGTTGTGTGTGCTTCAGGAGGTGAGCCAGAGAAGTGACCCTAGGCCTTTAGAGGAGCCCAGAAAAATCATGAGTGAATCCTAGATAATGGGCATTGAGATACTTATACTTTTGAAGTATAAATATCATGAATGTGCCCTGGCTCTTCCCTTTTGAAGTAAGAAAGCATTTAATTTACTTTTGATTTTTTTAGAAGCCCACAATTGAGAGACTTTAAACTTGAAAAAAAATGATAATTTGGAGTTTTACAGAGACTTTAGACTTTAAAAGAGTGGCTATTTTTAAAAAGATAACTTTTTAAAGAGTTTTAATTTGTAAGACTGTGGGACTTTTTAAGTTTGTAAAATGTTTTATGTTGTGTTGTCTTTATTAGTGTGCTGTCCTAGAGATGAACAAGAAAGAAAAGGTTGTGGATTATCAGTGATGTGCTTCTGTGTTAAGATGACAAGGGGTCAATTGTGCTGGCTACTTTTATGTCAAATTGACACGAGCTATAGTCATCTGAGGGCAAGGAACCTTGACTGAGAAAATTCCTCTGTAAGATCAGGTTGCAGACAAGCCTATGGAGCATTTTCTTAATTAAAGACTGATGAGGGAGGGCCCAGTCCATTGTGACAGTCCTGGATTCTACAAGAAGGCTGAGCAAGAAGGCTGAGCAAGCCAGTATGTAGCATCCCTCCATGGTCTTTGCATCCGCTCTTGTTTTCAGGTTCCTGCCCTGTTTGCGTTTCTGTCCTCATTTTGCTGATGAGCAGTGCTGTGGAAGAGGAAGCCAAATACACCCTTTCCTCCCTAAGTTGCTTTTGGTCATGGTGTTCCATCACAGCAATAGTGACCTAAGACAGAGGGTGCCATTGGATGATGGAGGTCTGATAATTTCTGTAGAAGACAAGAATATATGCAGAGCTTGGAAGAGAGGGAAAGCATAGCCATGACATAGATGGGGTGTGCATATTTGATCTAGGAAAAGCACAGGGACTGGTAAGATTTTTGAAGTTTGAGAGATATTGAAAAGCTGACAGAATGGACTATCTGCCTAATTAAAGAGTTTGAACTTTGCTTCTGAAGGTGTTATGGACACCTAATGTTGTTAAGTAGGGTTTCAAATTTGATCTTAAGATGCTTTTATTGTTGTCTGTGGAAGAACTGGATAAGGCTGAGGTTAGAACAAGGAGGCTGTGGTAGTGCGGAAGAAGAGGGGCAATGATGGTCTGAATGAAGACATTGTCAGAGTGGGCAGTGGAGGAGAATAACTTGAGGAGGAAGCATTGTTATGGCTTGGTTACTCACTGGACACATGACTAAGAAGTAAGCATAGAAGGAGCTGGTGTAGACTGTGGTGCCGTCCACTGAGAGGAGAACAAGAGGGTGAAGCTGGGTGGTATGGGTTGGTGCAGGCCAGGTGTTGTCCAAAAACAGTCCACTGTGGAGATTTCCACAGTCTTTATTAGAAAAGACACACGGGATCCATGCCATGTCAGAATGAGTGCAGAAGGAAGCAGAATCAGGCAGAAGAAATTAGTTAAATATATGTGTATACACACACACATCTATACTACAGAGGTGTCATGGTAAGTAAACCAGCGTTTGTTCCTGGGCTTTCCCATTTCTGTGACTACAAAGAGAGGTTTAGACAGATGCTTATGAGAGAACGAGAAGACTGCAGAACCAGGGAACTACCAAATTTAATCAACCCAGCTTTAATAGATCCAGAAAGGGCCTGAGAGGCGAAGCGATTTTATGAACTAAAGGCAAGTGTGTATTTATTTCTGTTTCTCTAGAGAGCTGGGGCTAGAAGGGCTCTTATCAGGCCAGGAAAGAGTTCAATCAGACCTTTGCTTTCTGTTTCTCTTGAAGAGGCTGGAAAATCTAGTAGAATCAGAGAGGGGTCATAGCAAATTGACATATTCTGAACATGCTTAAAGCGAGTCAGCAAGTGCAGCCAAGGACCGAGCCTCGGCAGAATCTAAATTGAGCGGTTTCTCTTTGAAAATTTCTACAGGGCTGACTTCCACTTTCTGCCCTCCCTGTTAGCCCATACAGCTCACCTTTCTCAAGGCCTCCCCTCCAGTGGGCTGACTTAGCAATTGGCTGGGTTGGCTTGTATGTCTGAGTACTGTTAGGTACTAGACAGACCTAGGGCAGTCTCCTCTTGTGATCAAAAGGAAGCGCATAGGGGTGATGTACTCAGGGAAAGAAGCACCTGTGGTGTGAAGTTTTGATGAACAGAGTAAATATATATACCTTCTACCCAGAGGCACATCCGAGAGCAGCACTGTCTGCATCAAAATGATTGTTAATTGGGCAGGAGGGATGTCTCAGTAGAGGGAATGTAAGCATGAGAACATGAGTTAGAGTCCCTGTGCTGCTCAGAGAAAAAGCTGGTCATAGTCATGTAATACCAGCTCTGGGAAGGCAGAGTCAGCAAGATCCTGGAGGTCACTGAGAGCCAGGTTCAGTAAGAGAACTTGTCTCAAAAAAAAAAAAAAGAAGGAGATGGACAAATGAAGATATCTGATGTTGACATAAAGCCACCATTTGCACGTGCTTCTAACTGCACCTGTAAGCAAACACACACACACACACACACACACACACACACACACACACACACAAACAAACAAAAACAAAAACAAAAACAAAAACAAAACAAAAGCAAAACAGAAAACAGAAAAACCAAACATAAAACTTACTCTAATTGGTCATGGCAACTAACTTCTTTTGTTTTAATCTCTTATGGACTTACTCTTTGTTTTTTGTTTGTTTGTTTGTTTGTTTGTTTTTTGCCACTAATTGTATGGCTCTGCTATGAAGATGAGGTAAACTCAAAGAAAGCTGCAGTCTGGCTGAGGGATTCAGGGGCCATTCATGCTACTCTTCCCGTGCTTTACACTACATGAAATTCCTATCGCTTAGACTTAGGCAGTCTATGGTCCTAGGGGACCTGTTGGCATTGGATGGTGCCCCTGAGGACATTTTGTAGCATAGCATGACACTAGGCCTGAACTGTTTTTCTGTTTTCCTGCAGCAAAATGTATTTATGGAGGAAAAGTTCTTGCTGAGGGCCAGCGGATTTTAACCAAGAGCTGCCGGGAATGTCGAGTAAGTTTATCTGTGGTCCCTGACAGAGGCATGTGGTGTTCTTCTTTGGGGCATGCTGGTATAATTGGGTCCCTAAGTGGGCCTGAGGGGGCAAAATTGATGGGCTTGAGTCAAGGTGAAGATCTAGCTACTGTTTCTGTGTTGCTAACTTCCATTCAAGTGGGTAATGTAGCTAGTCAATATAGGAAGGATGTGAAAAGGAAAATGAGATAGGAGCTACTATGGATGGAAAAGTTGACAGGTGGACCTGGGAGGAAAGAAAGGAGAGGAACTGGGGTCAAGATGTAATATGTGAGGAAAGAATTAAATAATAAAATGTACATAGAACAAGTGAGAAAATGCTCTTTTGGACTAGACCTTCATTGAGACAAATGTCCCTATCAAGTGTGTGTAAACATGTCATAGCATCCACATATTTTTGAGGTCCACTATGACTTCAGTAGAGGAGTAATTGGAGGATTACTGGGGACAGCTGATTAAGTCTCAGTCTGTGGGAGTGGCAACAAAGATAAACAAAGAGGGGGGTTTAAGAACTGAAGAGTCTTGTTACATGGTTGGCTTTGGGTGCTCAGGACCAAAGCCGATGTCAGGACTTCTGGTATGTCAAAGAGAATTCCAGTTTATATTTTGGTTACAACAAACAGAAACCCTCCTTGAGTAATATCAGAAAAAAAAAATGGTCAATTGTTTTGAAAGCAATATTAGGTAAACTGCAGAGTTTCTAAAATCCAAAAGACTGTGGGACTTAGCAGAATTCAGGAATCTCTGAAGTGAAGAAGTAGGTAAGGTACCACAGCCAGGGTGCCTCAGTACCAGGGAATTGAGGAATGGGCAGGCACATCTGCTGTGGTGAATGCCTCTCTATCATTTTTTTATGGTCCTTAAGTTACACACACAAATTTAAGTGCTAGACATAGTCTGTGTCATAAATCAAACCAAACATGTTCAGTAGGGGAGAATTTGGCCTCTTTTTTCATCCGTGTGGGGAGCTGGTCACTTAGAGGGGAGAAGCCATTCTCAAGAGGAAGTTGTGGTGATGTGGTGTGGGATCATGAGACCACAAGTATGCTGGAAAAATTATATAAAAATTATATTTAATTGAGCAAGAGGAGGAATCTTGACATTGGGACTAGTGAGATGGCTCAGCAGGCAAAATAACCCACCACCAAGCTTGGAAGCCCGAGTTCAGTACTCATAAAAAACTTAGTGGAAGGAGAGAATTGACTTCTGCATATTGTCCTCTGACCTCTGCATGGGTGCTATGGCACATGCATGCCCCCAAATAAATGAAAATAATTTAAAAAGAATTACTGACTGATACAATCAGTAACTAGATCAAGCTCCGTTTATAAAAAGAAAACATCATGAAATATCACTTTTAAGAAGTCTTCTGTGGTATTTAAAGTTATATATATATATATGTAACCATGCTTCAAAATTTTGGGTTTGGAGGGAAAAATACAAAGAAGTAATTGAAAATCATGTAGAATCTGACCACTCAGAGAGGAGTTCTTTAACAGACTTAATGGAATAGTGAAACTCATATTAATTGTCTTAATTTGGGTAATCCTAGAAGCTGACTCTGTACTAAGGATTGCAGCAAGAATGACCTGTTCAGGGAGTGCTTCCAGCAGGACCATTAATTAGGTTGTGGATACATTAGATGGAGAAAGGGAAGAACCTGAGCAAAGAATTCAGATAAAAGGTCACATACAGCCTGAACCTACTGCACACTGTGGAACATAAATTATACTTTGCAGACTGTTCATTTGGTAGGTATAGAACTCACATACTGTTCAGTCATGGGCTTTGGGCCATACACATGAAGTGCAGTGCAGAACCTGAAGGGAGCATCCAGCTTTCTGAATGGATGCAATGAGGTGAGCCAATGTTAGGATGTTAGGAAAGCATCCATAACTTGGAGCTGGCAGCATAGTTTGGATAAATAATATTCAGCAGTTCTTATCTATGCTGGAGGGAATGCACCAAAACCAGTATCTTACTATGGAATGATGGGATTGGAGTTGATTTGTCATTCATTTCCCTTCCCAGTCAGTCCAGTTCCTGACAGCAAGGTGGTTAGCTTCTGTTGCCTTGGAATAATTGGTTTGACGCTGATGTTGACAGCAGTCTTAGGCTTGATACTTACTGTCGAGGTTAGAAACTGACCATCATCCTCTACCTGAGGAATGAGAATAGAATCTGGTGGGAAAAGAGGACTGAGTGTAACAGTAACAGGATCAGTTAGTTGTTGTATCTTAGGGCCAATCCCATGTGGATTCAGGAGAAAAGAGTTTGGAAAGAACGCTAAAGAAAAACAATATGAGAGAGAATGCTAGGAGCAAGGCTGGCTGGGAAACTTCATGAAAGGAGAGGAAGGCATGTTGCAGATAACTTACTGGAAGATGGGTAGCTGATGTCTGTGGCTCACTTTATGCTGCCAGTGTGATAGCACTCAAACACGAGTCTTGTATTTCCTATTTATGTTTGGCATTTGATATTGTGGCTGTGCTCATCTCTGGGAATGAGTGTCAATTCTGCCAAACTAAAGAACTGGGAAGGGGGTAGGGTGGTCAGAGGAACAGGAAGTCTCTTTGAAATATAAAACATGGTATCTGTCTCTCTTACCCTCATGGCTGGGTAGCTCTATCCTGTCTTCTACCCACTTGTGTTTGGGACTGCCTTTTGGCTTAAAGTGAGACTCCTCTTCTTGGCTGTCTTTTGCAAAGAATGGGAGCAAAAAACCTAAATGCTTTAGATAAACTAAAAGTCCCTTCAACCTAGGAAAAGAATGTAATTAATGGGTTTATTTTAAAAAATTCAGCATAAATCTAAATGCAAATACCACTCGAGCCAATGAGGAAGACCTTAGATCAGTGAGGCCAAGAGTCTACAACAACTGAATATTTAACAACATTGCTATAAATTATGTTATTTACAGCCAGATGAAAAATCTATTTTTCATCTGACTGATGCTCTTTCGTGCTCATGTACCTTGTCTATAGTCTTGGCCTGTAAAGTTCCATATACAATTATTCAAGTTCCCCTTCATAATTTCTCCATGTCTGGGAAGACTTACTCTACGAAGCATATTACATTGCCTGTATCAGAACACATTTTAAAAAGAATTTCTGCACCTTATCAGCATTTCCAGCTTTGGAATTATATAACTCATTCCACCTGAATTGTAAGCTCACTGAGAACTAGGGAGACATTCTGTCCATCTCTGGTGACAAGGCTGCGGCCCGTGGGATGCTGGAACTGTTTAATAGAGGCCTTCACAAAGCAAACAATTGCATTTTACAGCCTGGAACTCAGGGTCTGACACAGGATGCCTCGGCAGTCAGTAGTCAAGCTGTTGGAAATTATCAGTAGGTCCCTGTGGGCATCCCTTTGCCTTAAAACAGAGACTTAAAAACAACAACAACAACAACAACAACAAAAGACAAACACACAAACAAAAAAGCAAATGGAACTTGTTGAAGCCCAGGCTGTTTTGATACACAAAGGAAGCCTGCTCTCTCTCCCTGGGCTCATCAGTTTGACTTGCAGGATTGTAATTCTCAGTGGAAATCCCAGGAAGGCTCTTAGCGTCTGGGTGGTTACCTCCGAATGCTAGCAATAAGGGACATTCTAGTACCTGTGATCGGCTTTCCAGATGAGCTAATTCTTTCCTGGTTACTTGGCTTCTAGGGTGGAGTCTTGGTAAAAATTACAGAAGGTTGCCCTCCTTTGAACTGCTCCAAAAAGGATCATATTCTTCCTGAAAATCAGTGCTGCAGGGTCTGCCGAGGTGAGTGGGTGTGGTGGAGGCCTCTGGGTGGGGCTGGTGGTAGGTGTGAAGGTTTGATGACCAGTGGTATGATGACAACTTGCCTTACTCCCTCCACCCTGATTGCAGAGACTTGCAGAGCCCAGTTACCTCTCTCTAAGATTGCCTTCTCAATTGTAAAATGAGGATAATAATAGTATCCACCTTATAAGACTGCTGTGAAGATTAAATGGGATAATGCGTAATCTCGGAGCAGAAGGCCCAGCATGTGACAGACATCCAATAAGCAGTAGTTTCTATATTAAAGCAAATGATCGTTCCTGTAAGAACAACAATTACCATCATTACATTTTCTTACTGAGTGGGGCTGAGCAGTACTCCTCCCTGCCTCATCCACTGGCCGGTTCTCACACAGAATGACTCAGAACTTCAAATAAGTGTACCTGCTAATTAATTCTTAGGCAGGAATTGTTTTCTCTTTCTAGGTCTCTTTCCATACCAAATTTATTCTTATGTCTTCAATTGTTAGCTCATGAGCTGATTCTTTCCCTAAGTTCTCACTCAGGGAGAACTAGGTGGGTTAGGAGAACCCAGAATTTATCCTTAACACAGCAATCCAGTGAAAATCATAGCCACTATGTGCCTATCCCAAGACCTCACAGTCTCCAATACCCGCTCAGCTGGAACCTCCTTAGCTGAGTTTTGGTGCTTTCTGAGTTAAGGAAGACACAGAGTCTAACAGTTTAGCTCAGGTCATGTCACACTTAACTTTTCCTCTCCTACTTCTTCTTCCTCCTCCTTCTCGTCCTCCTTCTTCTCTACCTCCTCCTCTTCCTCCTCCTTCTCCTTTTGTTTTTCTAGAAAGCATAAGATTTTTCTTACTATGAAGAGCTAGAAAGTGACTATTTTAGCTCTTGCAGACTACTTTTCTTGTAGGCCTCCTTAACTTCACTCTTGCAGCACAAAGGAAGCTGGAGTGTAGGCGTATGAGTGCATCCAAAACTATTTATAGGAATGCCTTGATAGCAGGTCCTGATTGTCTGATTCCACACCCAACACCTTTCCAAATACATGGAAAACATCTGTTATTATGATATGTGTTTTCATCTGAAGTTCTGATTACACTCAGTGGTTGGTCAGGAGAGAGTTCTGCTATATAAAATCTCATTGCTCTCAAAACAACAGATGTAGAATCAGGGACATGATAACTCTGCCATCTGCATATCAGCCCTGGCTGATCTACCTTTGTCCTCCATGACATTTTCCTGGAGAGATGGGAACAAATGTCTGCCCACTTTGGATAGGGCACTGAAGGCAGACTGAAGAAATAATTCTACCCAAGTCTATCTTGGTGAACCATGAGTTTATTGAAATGAGTTAAAGAAGCATGGGTAAGGTGTCACTCACAGGAGCATGGCTGAGGGGGTCACTCTTTCTGAGCAGTCTAAGCCTGTTAAGTTTCAGGAATTTTTGAGCTTTGTGAATTTGGTTAAATTCTGGAGTCTTATTAGCCTCCCTCCTGGAGGGTATGTTTCCTCTCAAAGAGAAGAGCTGTAGAGCATATATGACTATAAGCTTATTTGCAGCAGGGAGATCTCAGGAATACCCAAATATTGAATTTCAGAGAGATGCATTTATTGGGAACCAATAAGGTTGTTAGGTAGGTCTTATAATTTAATGCAAAAATCCATCACTAGCTATTGTTGAGGTGCCAAGTGGGCCTCTGTTTATGCAGATCCTTTCTGATTAATGGCTTCATTAGAGCAGAAACATTGATTAGGGCACAGAAACTGAAGAGGAATTTCATGCTCTGACCCAGTTTACAATAGGTGCCTCTGCCTCTGCTTGTACTTGTCTAGATCTTGCCTTCTTTATCAGCAGGGCTGCTGGGAGCTATCCCACAGGCATGAGAGGCTCCCACCAGAAAAACAATGGTGGCCTTTGCTAACTCTGGTTCAGGTGTAGAGGAACAAGAGGCAGGGGGCAGACTTCATAGTGTCCACCTTAGTCAGGGCCACGATGCGAAGCTGTGGCCCATGCATACTTTTTGCTCTACTAGGAAATATCTGGAGTGAGAGGGTGATGGTTTTCTTTGGAAATGCTTATGTAGATGAGAGTTTCTTTTGTGTTTTGAATTCTGCATCTTCCAGAAGAAATTCAGAAAAGACACAGTCAATGGGGTTTCTTGGAAAGTATGGCAAATTAGACCCTTTGTTTCTTTACTTCTCTTGGCTTAAAATTTTTAATTTTTAAAATACATTTTCTTTTATTTTATTATTTTATATTATGTGAACAAGTATTTGGCTAGCATGTATGCCTGTGTACCATGTACATGCCTGTTGCCTACAGAAGTGAGAAGATGGTGTTGTGCTCCCTGGAACTATAGCTACAGATGTTTGTAAACTGCTGTGTGGGTGCTGGAAACTGAGCTCAGGTTCTTTGCAAGAACAGCCAGTGCTCTTAACCATTGAACCATCTCTTTTGATCCCCCTCTCTTGACATTTATCTTTCAAACCTATGTGACATTTAATTGCTAATTAATTTGTGGGGCAGAATTTCTTTCACTTCTTCTTTCTGGAATCTTCCCCTTTTTACCAAATTCACTCTTCTATCTTCAAATGTCAAACATTCTTTCTTCTGTGAAGTTTTCACTCAGGGAGAATTAGTTGGATTAAGAGAACTTAGAATTTATTGTAAATCTTTTAACTCTAATCTAGTTAAAATCATAGCTATGCAGCAGTAAGGGTCCACTAAGAGAAATCTGGTCAACGTCTGGCCTGGGTGGAGGGAGACCCGGCATCCCAGCTTGGCAGGTCAGACATGGTCCAGGAACCGCCTTGAGGAAGGCAGCTCACCTTAAGGTGTGCTAAAATGTGGGCGGCCTCTTTAGTCATTAATGACATGCTGTACTTCTCCTTCCCAGAATTCCTGCCCTTGTTGCAGTATCTTACAGAGCCGTGCCTATGTGGCTTGAGGAGTCTGTCCACTTTCTTAAATGACCCTGGGAAGGGTAACTTGTCTTGTTTCTCCTCCTCTGCCTCTGCTTTAAGAATGCTTTCCTCAATAATACTTTGGACCTTTGTCCTGCACCGCTACGTGCCTCTTAGCTGCCAAGAAGGTGACCTTCATGCAGGCTGCACTCAAGCGGCATGACCCTTTTCCTTCTGTCCTTGATTCTCTTCCTCTGGGCAGCTGTGGAGATTTATAGCTTCCCTAATTTTGGGATTTTTTTTAATGCTCTAATTAAATTTTCTTTATGGTAAAAACTGATAATAATAGCTACTGTATAGAAGCCATACCTATCCCCAATCCCTCACACTGCCAAATGAGCAGTTAGCTAGATTTTTTTCTGAATGAACTTTGATGCTTTTGAGTTAAGAAAAGCACTTCAGTCGTCTAACATTTAGCTCATATCACCTCACATTTACCCTTTTTCTACTCCTCCCCTCCAGCACGAAAGTCAGACATATTTATTAATAAAGTTGCAGAGATAAAACAAAGCATCGTTTTTGACCAAGAGCCTCTGCAGCACTACCCACTGTCATTATCTCCTCCTCTACATGGTAGGAGCTGAGAGTCCCAGAACATGAACTCACTTCTCCATATGTTTGATCCTGGTTGGCATCATGCAACTACAAAGTGTAAGGCCAACATCAGGATAGGGGCTAGGACTTCCCCGTAAAGCATTCCAACTTAAATGGTTTTTTCCAGATGAACTCAGCATTCGTGTTCCTGAACCACGTACACTGTGAATCTCACTCCATTTCTTTGAGTTCCAATTTTTTCCTTAAAATCTCATTTAGAGGTGTCATAATGATCTCACACAGTTCTGAGAGAAACAGGCATTCTGCCATGTCATTCACTGTCTTTCATCTTTTTCCTTATGTTTGTATTTTCTGGGTGGGATCTTAGATGGAGAGGGGCCCATGGATTTCAGGGACTTCATCTAAGCTCCATCCCCCATTCAGTTTTTTTTTCACCCCACATCCTCAAAACATAAAGAAAAAAAAAGCAGAAACTATTACATATCAATGAAAAGTAATTAAAATAAAAGTTATTTTATGTTCAGAAGCATTTGTCTGGATGTATGTCTCTGTACTATGTAAATGGATTCCTGCATAGGTTAGAGGCATCAGATCCCCCAGACCTGGAGTTATAGACAGTTGTGAGCCATCATCTTGTGCTTGGAATCGAATCTGGGTCCTGCCAGCGCCCTCAACTGCTGAGACCTATCTCCAGCCCCATACTAAAGCAGCTTTTACCCTGCATATGGGAAGCCTACCTTGTTTGTGGACTGAGATCTCTTTCCGGCACCTAGAGAGAGATGTTGACATCTGATGAGATAAAATGTGTTATCTCTGGAGTTGGCTCTGCGATGATACTGCCACATGCCTTCTGCCACCCTAGTGTGACTGATGATGGAAACCCGAATGGCTACATTCTCTATACTCTTGCATAGAGGGGCTTACAATGTGTGTTTTCACCCTTTCTTTCTCACTGGGAGTATCAAGTCTGTATAATGAGGGATGTTGTCTGAGGTGCCATTCCTTGGAAGTTTGAGTCAAAGCTTTTCTTCTGCTTTGGGAATTTGACATTTCCCAAGATTAAATCTTGTTAAGAATTTGTTAGGCTGTCTTACCCAAGAGGCATAGTCTGAGCACTAGAGAGAACTGCCCTCCATCTCCAGGTCATTGTTTATTTGATCACCATAACAATATCCAGTTTAACAAATAACATTACTTTAAATAATCACATGTTATGATTATATATAACATATCTAATGCAAGGGACAGAGCAGACATTCTCATTATATTATTTTTAATTTTAATTTTTTATGTTAATTACAGTTTATTCACTTTGTATCTTAGCTGTAGCCTCCTCCTTCATTCCCTCCCAACCCCACCCTCCCTTCCTCTTCTCCCCCCATCCTCCTCCCCTTCCATCTGACCCTAGCCTATCAGATCTCATCAGGACTGGCTGCATTGTCCTCCTTTGTGGCGTGGCTAGGCTGCTCCCCCATTAGAGGGAGGTGATCAAAGAGCCAGCCACTGAGTTCATGTCTGAGGCAGTCCCTGTTCCCATTACTAGGGAACCTACTTGGAGACTGAGCTACCATGGCCTATATCTGAGCATTAGGTCCTTGGTTGGAGTATCAGTCTCAGAAAAGACCCCTGTGCCCAGATATTTTGGTTCTGTTTTCCTTGTGAAGCTCCTGTCCCCTCCAGGTCTTATTATTTCCCCTTCTTTCATAAGATTCCCTGCACTCTGCCCAAAGTTTGGCTATGAGTCTCAGCACCTGCTTTGATACACTGCTTAGTAGAGTCTTTCAGAGGACCTCTGTGGTAGGCTCCTGTTCTGTTTCCTGTTTTCTCCTTCTTCCAATGTCTATCCCGTTTTTCTTTCTGAGTGAGGATTGATCATCTTACCCAGGGATCTCCTTTTTGCTTACCTTCTTTAGGTGTATAGATTTTAGTATGTTTAGCCTATATTACATGTCTAATATCCACTTATAAGTGAGTATATACTGTGTGTCCTTCTGCTTCTAGGATACCTCATTCAGGATGATCATTTTTAGATCCCACCATTTGCCAGCAAATTTCATGATTTCCTTGTTTTTAATTGACCTTCTGATTATGTTCTGTATTTTTTACATTTATAACCTTAAATGGTATAATATTCAGCATTGGATAATATACTCTATATTCCAAGAATATGATAATATTTAAAAAACCATTTTTCTGAGTTGTAACTTATGTCTTCAAGTTATAACTCATTACTTTGACCATTAAATTTTTTTTATTAAATTATTGACATATTTCTTATGGTATGTCTGCTGCTAATCTGACTGACTAATCAAGATGAAAGATACAGACCTTTGTTTTACATTGAGGTTTCTTTCTTTCTTTCTTTCTTTCTTTCTTTCTTTCTTTCTTTCTTTCTTTCTTTCTTTCTTTCTTTCTTTCTTTCTATCAGAGACTGTATAGCTAAGCATAGTAGCATATTATGGAATTCAGACCAGAATCTTGGGTGCCTTGCTTCTTTCAAATCTTTGGTTGTATCAATACTGCAGACAATTCCCTCTACCTTTAAGGAAGATAAGGGAACCAACTGAACAGATAGCTCAATCCACAAGGCTGTTGGTGCAGTCAAGATGGACCTAGGAAAAGAACCACATTACAGTTTAGGAAGACGCTTGCAATGGGGTCAAATACAATGGGCATAGCTGGGGGCTCTTTGCTATTGCTGTGCCTGTAGGTCTCAGTCACCTGGGTAGTACCCAGAGCAACCCTGCCCTGACTGACCACCACTGCAACGTTTTTTTCTCTGATATCTCAGAGCCACCTGTGAAATTTGCTTATTCTCATTGCTTTGAGGTAATGGCCATAGCAGAGGCCTGTCCAGTTAGGGTGTGAGGTCAGTAGGTGGAAAGGCTATGCGGACAGTGGAGTGGCAGCTTTGCTCCTTCCTGGAAAAGGTAATGAATGAAGGACTGAATATTTCTTAGCAGAAAATATTGCCCATGGATTTCTGGTACTCCAAGTCAAAGGCTGGAAAATAAAAAAAGCTAATAATCTTGACCGTGCATTCTCAAGACCGCTCCAGGAAAACACACCAATCATTTGGCCCATCCTGGCACCCTCAACACACTCCTCGGAGTTTTATTTCCCTCATAATCAGCTCTAATTGTATCTTCAGCATTGCCAATAACTTTGGAGGGTTTCTCTTCATGTTTATGACTTTGGGTGTTGGAAGAAAGTTCTTCCCGACATCTGTTCCAAATGTGTTTATCTGTAATTTTAATTCATGCTCACTTGCCTTGTCATCTGGCCTGGACTGAAATTAGCTGAGATTATTTGTACTATTTAAGATTTTATGCTCTTCAATTAAATCTTCCCAAAGAATCCTGCTATCGTGTGAATTTCACTCCCACTCTTCCTGATCATTTCAGGTGGGTTTATAATTGAAATGATCTTAGAGAAATGACTTCAGGGTATTAGAGGTGAAAGAGATTTGGGAAAGAGGCATTTAATGAGAATGTGGGCTTTTGTGAACACAGAGGAATTAGAAGTTTTTCATGGCGGGGGATGTTCTCTGTATGTTTACAGATGGGTCAGATGCAAACCCCGCAAACATGAGCTAACATGGACCACCACGAAGGCAAGGCTGCAATGCAGCTGCTATGCTCTGGGTAGAGGCATTTAAAATACAGCACTGTGTAAAGAAGACAGTGCCCGTGGCAGTGCTTGAATGGGTGAAGGTCTCTGGCATTCCCATAAAAAGGTCCAGTGATCCAGAGGGAAGACTGGAAACTAGGGTACTTGAAGACAGTAAACTCAAAAACTGGGTGTTTCCTAAGACAAAACCTGCAAGGACATGGAGCCCACTCTCCTTTGACAGTCCTGTTCTGATGGCACAGGATAAAGGGATCTTTTCAGCCCCCAGGGCTCTGGTTTCTTTTGTGATATATATTCTGGTTGTGGGACCCTAAGGTCATTCAATTCTCATAAAGCATCTTTCTTAAATGATCGGTGGATGGCGCGGACTTTACCTCTGTGGCATATGGCCCAGCATGCCATTGTTCTTTGTGTGAATTGCTAGGTTGGGCAAGTCGCTGGGAATTGGAGTGGTGTAGACTTCCTGAAATTTGACGTAGGGTAGAAGTGTTTGGAGTGTGTGTTTTGAATGCCCACGTATACAGCTCAAATATAAGCTGCTTAGCTTGCTGGGGAGGAGAGCATTGTTGGAGACCCGGGGAAAGCTGTGCTTGCCTCTATGGTAGTGGTTCTCAACCTGTGGGTTGCAATTGCTCTGGGGTGGAAATGACCCATTCACAGGGTTCACGTAAGAACATTGGAAAACATAGATATTTACATCATGATTCATAACAGTAGGAAAATTATAGTTAGGAAGCAACAACAAAATAATTTTATGGTTGAGGTCACCACAACATTAGGAATTGTACTGATGGGTCATAGCATTAGGAAGGTTGAGAACCATTGTTTTAACAGTCAGCCTTTAGCTCTCACAGCAAAGCTACATCCACCTGGGGTCAAGTCTGTTCTGTCTTTATTGTAGGAAAATTCACAAGACAAAGCACACAGATGCTGTCTATCATTGCTGGCAGAAGCCAGAGGTGAAACAAGAGAAATGAATGGTTTTATCATAATTATGAAGAGAGAGATTTAGACGGTGGCACTGTGGGAGCTTCATTTTAATGAAGGAAAAGGGTTTGAAAACCAGATTGGCTTACCAGTGTTTCTATTACAGAAATGCAGATGCAAGGCCACAGAACAAGTCCAGATCTTTGCCTCAGTAAGAAAGGTGTGACACACCCAGTATTTATGTCTCCTCATTATTTTCTTTGACCACGTCATGGGCATTTGCTTCTTTGTGTTTGGGTCTATAGAGTTCCTATGACGCCTCCATCACTAAGCAGAGGACCTAGGTAGATCCTTTATGCTTATTGTTTTTGTTGGCTGCTTTTGTTTATTGTTTTAATGGCACTTTGCTGGAAGTTAAACTTAGGTTTGTGTCCTGAGTGAAAGTTCAAGCTGCATTCCAGCAGGTTGTGTGCCTTTCTCAGAGCACTGGCTCATTTCACCCACTTGAGGTCTCTGGATAGGTTCTTCCGCGTCTTGGTATTTCATCCATGAGTTCCATTCTGCTGAAGTGACTTTTCTTCTGCTGTCGAGTCTCCAGGCACTGAAAAATGATGGAGTAAGAAACAAGGTTTGTTTCTTTGGGAAGATGCAGGTGTTTCACATACTGGAAAACGCCAGTGCCTGATGGAATCCTTGTTTCTCCAGGCCAGAGCTGGTGTTTCTTGATTTTCCTTTGATAATAGAAATCATGGCTGTCCTGTTGTATGGGTGGTGAGAAAAACTAGGAGTCACATTTGAGTTTATAAGTCTATTTCTTCCATGACTTACTAGTTCAGTCTTCATAGGGAATTCAGGTAACTTCTCCAGACTCAGTCTGTTCATCTTAAAAACACCTTTAATTCTAGCATGAGAAGACAGTGAGCATTAGTGAGTAACTAAATAAATGTCAGCTGAATGCCTGCAATGCACCAGGCTACTGTCCCTGCCAGAAGGCAGACACACTTACATGGTCCTTTTCCTCACTGAGGTGAGCTTCTAGTGGGGAGATAAACATCTACTAATAAAAAAAATAATAGTCCCATAATTAGTCATTGTGATAACTGCTACAAACAAAGTCACAGCATCATGTGAGAGAATAATGGTGTTTAATTTAGACTTAGAAAATAAGAAATGTTTCTCTGAATGTGAAATGGGGAGAAATTGATTCATTGTTGTTTCTTTTTAAAAATCTATTATTGAGCTTTGTTCAGGTAGGGTTGACAAAAAAAAATCTGTGCGTACTTAGATTTACAACATGATGTGTTGACATACATATATTATGAAATGATTAAATCAATCTAATTAATGTATCAATGTTCTCACATATTAACCATCTTACTCAATATTTTTTGTGTGCTCAGTGGGAACTTTTAGATGAAAATTTACAGGAATTTTCTAGCATATATTATTACAATCAATAAACTTGATGCTGTCTATTACAGGGTCATAATTTACTTTTTGCCTAACTGAAATACTGCCCTCTTTGACCAAGATCCACTATTACCCAATGAGTAGAATGTAATTAACTTTAATTTGAAGGCTGGGTTATTATATCTGGGAGAGTGGGTTTGCAAAGGCCTTGAATCAGAAAAAAATAAATAGAATACTAGAGGAGCGGTAAGGGTGGTAGTTCAGCTTGCCTCAAACATAGAAAGCTCCTGGTTCAATTCCCAGCACTGCACAGACTGAGTGTCATGGTGTAATCCTGGTACTTGGGATCATTCTCAGCTACATGAGATCTGAGGCTAGCCTAGGGTATAAGGGACATGCTTTAAAAAAAGGAAATGGTTAGCAGTAACAACAAATAACATTTAAAAAAATATTAGAAGTGTTAAAAGAATGGAGAAAAGATGGTGTTAAGGATTTTGTTCTTAAATGAAAAACCCTTGTAAAATTTTGAAGGTAGGGAAGGAGGAAAGGATGATATATGTCATTCTGTGAAGGTTAAAATGATGTTTTGATACATGTTCATACTATTTGAAGGGTTTTGTTTTAGTCTGTTGTATTCACTTAGGGGAAAGAAGGAGACATAAAGAAACCAGACAGGGTACATGTGTTAAGAGATGAACATGCAACTCTGGTTTAAGTATGACGGTGGTGGGAAACCCGTTGAGTTCTAACTTAAGAAGTCAGGTTCAGGCACTTACTTCCTCTGGCAGAGAGAACCACAATGCCTGAAATTTCCTGCTAGGCTGCAAAACATCAGTTTCTTTTAGTTGTAATGATCAGTGTGAATCTTTTTTTTTTTTTTTTTTTGCTTTTTTCATTTTCTTTCTTTCTTCTTCTTCTTCTTATTTACAATTTATTCACTTTGTATCCCAGTTATAGACCCCTCCCAAATCTCTTCCTGGTTCCACCCTCCCCCCATGTCCCTCTCCTAGTCTACAGATAGAGGGGGTCTTTCTCTCCTACTATCTGAACCTAGCCTATCAGGTCTCATGAGAAATCTGGATCCTTTTTTTCTGTGGCCTAGTAAGGCCACCTCACCACGGGGAGGTGATCAAAGAGCAGGCAACTGAGTTCATGCCATTGACTGCTCCTGCTCCCCCTACTAGGGAACCCACATGGAGACTGAGCTGTCCATGGGCTACATCTGAGCAGGGGTTCTAGTTCCTCTCCATGCACAGTCCTTGGTTGATACATCAGTCTCTGCAGGCACCCCTGGACCCAGATATTTTGGCTCTGTTCCCTGTTTTCTTCCTCTTCCGATGTCTATCCCATTTGCCTTTCTGAATGAGGATTGGGCATCTTACCCAGGCTCTTCCTCCTTGCTTAGCTTCTTTAGGTGTACAGATTTTATTATGTTTATCCTATATTATATGTCTAATATCTACTTATGAGTGAGCATATACCATGTGTGTCTTTCTGCTTCTGGAATACCTCACTCAGGATGATCTTTTCTAGCTCCCAACATTTGCCTGCAAATTTCATGATTTCCTTGTTTTTAATTGCTAAGTAGTATTCCATTGTATAAATGTACCACAATTTCTGTATCAATTTTTCAGTTGAGGGACATCTGGGTTGTTTCCAGATTCTGGCTATTATGAATAAAGCTGTTATGAACATAGTTGAGCAAATGTCCTTGTTGTATAGTTGAACATCTTTCAGATATATGCCTAAGAGTGGTATAGCTGGATCTTGGGGTAGCACTATTCCTAATTTTCTGAGAAAGTGCCAGATTGATTTCCAAAGTGGCTATATAAGTTTACATTCTCACCAGCAATGGAGGAGGGCCAGTGTGAATCTTTTATGTCCTGCCAGAAGCATCCACGGGTGCCAGTTTCCAGATTTTTGCGGGTTAAACCCATGTTCTTTCTTTGGTTGGGGCAGCTACTGTTTGGTGGGTCCTAGTGAGTGTGACTGGTGTCTAGTTGGTGTCACTGGTGCTTTGAATCTACTCTCTAATGTCCTTTTGACCTTTCATTAGCTTTTGCCATCACGGAGGATAATTTATATATTAATATATCTATATATCATATATATCCACGAGTGTTGCAGTTAGCTGGTCCTGACCTGGTTTCCCAGTGTGTGCACATATCAGTCATGTAAGAGGAATACTAGCCTTTTTGCAGCCTGTTGCCACACATTACAAGGCAGGGAGAGAAACTGAATCCTTATATTGCATCTCATTCAGAGAGATGGTGATCTGAGAAGGCAGAGTTAACACCCTAAAAACAAACTGCCTTTCCTCTCAGCTCCACTCAGTTGGGTTTATAGGAAAGGGGACACAGCAGTCAGCCATTCTGGAGCTCAGTCTCAGGACTCTGGTCAGGCGGCCAGCCACATTTCTGAGACTTGCCTCTGTGCCTCTCTAATTGTGTTTCTACTCACTCATTTTTCATTTCCTGGGCTCAGACATGTCATCGAATAGTAAATCTAGTTAGTGTCTGCTGGTATCAACTCTGTGGTCTTCCAGGTGTACTTGGGTTGGAGAGATAATCCAGAACAAAGCACTAAGGTGTGTATACTCGAAGCTATTAATAGCGTATTGGAGCAGATTCCTTTTGACAACATGGAGTAAAAATGCCCCCAACTGGTGCAGCCTTACCAGGCCACAGAGGAGGGCAATGCAGCCACTCCTGATGAGACCTGATAGACTAGGATTAGAAGGAAGAGGAGGAGGACCTCCCCTATTGGTGGACTGGGAGAGAGGCATGGGTGGAGAAGAGGAAGGGAGGATGGGATTGGAAGGGGATGAGGGAGGGGGCTACAGCTGGGATATAAAGTGAATAAACTGTAATTAATAAAATATAAATAAAAATTTAAAAACTGAGGAAAAAAAGTGATTGCATCATCCATCCTCTAGTTTCCTTTTGTGTGCCTGAGTTTGAGTTTTTCTTTCTTTCTTTTTTTTTCATATCTTGCAGTTGAGGTAACAATGGTATTATTTTGAACTCTTTCTCTCACTGTTGGCCAAATAACCATCACTACCACCACCACCATCATTATCTCCACCATCATCCCTATCATCACCACCAGCACCGTCATCATCCCCATCACCACCCCCATCATTACCACCACTACCATCATTATCTCTGTCAACATCCCCATCATTATACTCATCATCTTCCACTATCAACATCACCAATAGAATGGGTACCAATTACCAACTTCTTTAATATATACCAGGAACAGTTTCAAGTATTTTATGTTAATCTGGCTCTTCAAAGTCTTCAACAACATGTCAGTAATGCAATCTTTCTTATTTAAAACATTTACAGAAATGTCAGGCATATTATAGGTGCAAGAATCTTATTTTTATTACTTAGTAAATAGTACTACCTTCTAGGCTAAATGGTGTTGGTTTAATTTTTTGAAGAGTAACAGTTCTAGAATATTCTCATTAAAAGGAATTAAAATGTAATTTTACCTAGTCACGATATTTGCATAGTTTGTAGTTTCCATAATCCATATGCCAAAATGCAAAGGGGTAATTGTTCCATGTGTGAGAGGGTCAGAGGACATGATCTCTCTGTAACTGCCTGTTTTGCTGAGGGTCTCAGCAGCAGTTTGAAATCACTACTGTCATCTTTTTTTGTATATACTGAGGCAAGCAAGGCAATGTGTAGTGTTTCTTAGCTGCAGACTCTGAATTATGCATGAGATTTCTTGAACCCTAGGTGCTGTTTCCTGTGAGATGATTGTATGTGATGTAGCATAATCATTAGTATCCTCAAAACATACGGATTTAAAGGTGATAAAGTACTGTCACGTACCTTACCACATTTGACCTATACTTTTATATAACCCAGCCTCCTACTTCAACCCCTGAAATAGGGGACAAGGGATATAATGAGAGAGAGAGAGAGAGAGAGAGAGAGAGAGAGAGAGAGAAAACAGTCATGTTAAAGAAGTGTGATGCCCTTGAGATCAGGAAACATTGTGGAGTTGGTGTTCTCCCTGAGAACAAGCTTTTTTTTTTTTAAATTTTGTTTTTTAAAAATCTCTGTTGAATTTCTGCATGACTTCTAATGGACAGGACAAAGCCTGGTGCTAGCATGAGATGCTTGAGTGAGAATCTCAAAGGGTGATTCCCTCAAAGGGCAAAAGAAAACCCCCAAGAAAAGGTTTGCTTGTCAGTCTAGTGTCCTAGATTGGGGTCTACAGGAGGAAAGGTGGCATACCAGAAAACTTAGGGCTAGATGGTGTCCTATCTGTGTGGCTCATTTTCACCCCAAGGTCAAGGTACAGTTTAAAGTGATCTAAAGTTGGTAATTCCTTCAGCTACCTGAAAGAAGGTAACACAAATACTAAAACCCAAGCACTATTATTTCCTACATAATCAATTTCAAACAAGGTGAGCTCAAGAATGAATCATGTACAATGAAATAAAAGAAAATAAGCCAACATCAGTGCTGCTCAGCAGAAACAACGGACTGCAAAATCACATGCACAGCTGGATGGTAGTGAAAGCATAAATATTTGTTTAAAGAATTAAAAGATGAGGGACTGTAAAATTGACCAAGCAGATTAAAATTAAATTATAGAGTAAAAATATGAGAAAATTTTAAAATGATATGAGAGACTGAGGTAGAATGGGTCATAGGCCAAGAAAGAATTAATGTTAAAGTTACATGAGGAATTCACTGGAATTTAGCAAAAAAAAGAACAACAACAAAAACAAAAAGCTATAGATCACATGACAGTAAGGCAAAGAATCAAGAGAGAGAGCCTGTCATGTGACCCAGTAGCATTCTGAAAAGAAACACTGAAGAGAATGGTAATACTAGAAAATCCAACCAAAGTCAAGAGATGGTGGTATACTCCTTTAGTCCCAACACTCAGGAGGCAGAGGCAGGCAGAGCTCTGTGAGTTCAAGGCCAACTTGGTCTACACAGCAAGTTCCAGGACAGCCAAGGCTAAACAAAGAAACCCTGTCTCAACCCCCCCTCCCAAAATAAATAAAATAAAATAAAAAAGAAAGAAAGGAAGAAAGATAAAAAATCAAACCAAGCTAAGGAAATCTTCCAGTCACCAACTAAACAGCTAGATAAAGGTTCAAAATCTTTATTGACAGAAGAGTAACTGCATAGGAAGGAATGGTTATTAAATTAACAACTAACTAACAACGACAATATGAAAACTGTAAAACAAAATCATATCTTAAAATGTTGAGATCAAATACCTTTACAGAGTAGAATTATTTTTGAAATATAAGAGTAGCTTTATTATTGATTTATTGAGGCAGTCTTGCTGTCTATTCAAGTTTGGCGTTGAACTTGTAATCCTCTGTCTCAGCCTCCCATGTGCTTGGAATACAATGTACAGTTCATGACACCCAGGTTAAATATTTGAAATAAGTTAAAATAAAGTTCAAAACTATGTGAGAATGTTTGCTAAAGAGATTTCTAGTAGGTACTTGAGGAAGTAAAATAACTATCCTACAAGGGATGGTACAGATTCTGGAAGAAGTGTCAGGCAAAACAATTTCCATTTGTTGTCAAAATTGTGTTTAAAACCCATGTCATAGGGTATATTCATTAATATTTTAGCAGCCATTTATATTTAAAAACATGCAGATAATTCCAATATTGATTTTTTTATTTTTTTAAAATATTTACAGTTTATTAACTCTGTATCCCAGCTGTATCCTGCTCCCTCATTTCCTCCCAACCCACCCTCCCTCCCTTATCTCCTCCTGCCCCTTTCCAAGTCCACTGATACTGGAGGACCTCCTTCCCTTTCATCTGACCCTGGTTTAACAGGTATCTTCAGGACTGGCTGCAAGTTCCTCCTCTGTGGCCTAGTAAGGCTTCTCCTCCCTTGGGGAGGTGGAGGTCAAAGAGCCTGCCATTGAGTTCATGTCAAAAATAGTCCTTGTTCTCCTTACTAGGGAACACACTTGGATACTGAGCTACCATGGGCTACATCTGAGCAGAGGTTCTAGGTTATATCCATACATGGTCCTTGGTTGGAGAAACAGTCTCATAAAAGACCCCTGTGCCCAGATATATTTGGTCCTTGTGGAGCTCCTGTCCTCTCCAGGTCATTCTAACTCCCCCTTCTTTCTTATGATTCCCTGCACTCTGCCAAAGGTTTGGTTATGAGTCTCAGTATCTGCTTTGATACACTGCTAGGTAGAGTCTTTCAGAGGCTATTGCTTGTTTTCTTCTACATCCAATGTTCATCCCATTTGTCTTTCTAAGTGAGGATTGATCATCTAACCCCGGCCTCTTTCTTGTTTATCTTGTTTAGTATTTCAGTATGTTTATTCTATCTTATAGGTCTATATAAGTGAGTAATGTGTCTTTCTGCTTTTGGGATACCTCACTCAGGATGATCTTTTTTTATTATTATTATTAATTCACTTTATTCATTTTGTATCCCCCCATAAGCCCCTCCCCTGTCCCCTCCCGATCCCACCCTACCTCTCCTTTCTGCATGCATGCTCCTCCCCACATCCACTGATAGGGGAGGTCCTCCTCTCCTTCCTTCTGATCTTAGTCTATCAGATCACATCAGGAATGGCTGCATTGTCTTCTTCTGTGGCCTGGTAAGGCTGCTCCCCCCTCGGGGGGAGGTGATCAAAGAGCAGGCCAATCAGTTTATGTCAGAGGCAGTCCCTCTTCCCATCACTATGTAAGCCACTTGGACACTAAACTGCCATGGGCTACATCTGTGCAGGGGTTCTAGGTTATCTCCATGAATAGTCTTTGGTTGGAGTATGAGTCTTTGGGAAGTTCCCTGTGTTCAAATTTTCTTGTTCTGTTGCTCTCCTTGTGGAGTTCCTGTCCTCTCCAGCTCTTGCTATTTCCCACTTCTTACCTAAAATTCCATTCACTCTGCCCGCCAGTTGGCCATCAGGCTCAGCATCTGCTTTGATAGTCTGCAGGGCAGAGGCTTTCAGAGGCCCTCTGTGGCAGGTTCCTAGGTTGTTTCCTGTTTTCTTCTTCTGGCTTTCAAAGGCCGTCTGTAGCAGGTTCCTAGGTTGTTTCCTGTTTTCTTCTTCTTCTGATGTCCATCCTCTTTGCCTTTCAGGATGAGGATTGAATCTTTTAGTTAGGGTCCTCTCTTTTGCTTAGTTTGTTTAGATGTACTGATTTTAGTGGGTTTATCCTATGTTGTATGTTTATATGAGTGAGAATATACTGTGTGTGTCTTTTTGCTTCTGGGACAACTCACTCAGGATGATCCTTTCCAGGTCCCACCATTTACCTGCAAATTTCATGATTTCCTTATTTTTCATTGCTGAGTAATACTCCATTGTATAGATGTACCACAGTTTCTGCATCCATTCTTCAGTTGAGGGGCATCTGGGATGTTTCCAGCTTTTGGCTATTACAAATAAAGCAGCTACAAACATGGTTGAGCAAATGTCCTTGTTGTGTACTTGAGCGTCTTTTGCATATATATGCCTAGGAGTGCTATAGCTGGGTCTTGAGGAAGCGCTATTCCTAGTTGTCTGAGAAAGCACTAGATTGCTTTTCAGAGTGGTTGTACAATTTACATTTTTACCAGCAATGGAGGAGGGTTCCCCTTTCTCCACAACCTCTCCAGCATGTGTTATCATTTGAGTTTTTGATCTTAGCTATTCTGATGGTGTCAAGTAAAATCTCAGGGTTGTTTTGATTCGCATCTCTCTGATGGCTAATGAGGTTGAGCATTTCTTTAAATGTTTTTCTGCCATTCTGTATTCCTCTACTGAGAATTCTCTGTTTAGCTCTGTACCACATTTTTTAATTGGATTGCTTGATTTGTTGCATTTAACTTCTTTAGTTCTTTATATATACTGGATATGAGTCCTCTGTCAGATAAAGAGTTGGTGAAGATCCTTTCCCAATCTGTCGGCATTCGTTTTGTTTTGATGACAGTGTCCTTTGCTTTACAGAAGCCTTTCAGTTTCATAAGGTCCCATTTATTGATTGCTGCTCTTAGAGCCTGTGTTGTTGGTGTTCTGTTCAGGAAGTTGTCACCTGTGCCAATGATTTCTAGGCTCTTCCCCACTTTTTCTTCTAACCAATTTAATGTGTCGGGTTTTATGTTGAGGTCTTTGATCTACTTGGACTTTAGTTTTGGTCAGGGTGATAAATATGGATCTATTTTTATTTTTTGTGCATGTAGACATCCTTTGTTGAAGATGCTGACTTTTTTCCATTGAATGGTTTTGGCTTCTTTGTCAAAAATCAAGTATCTATAGTTGTGTGGGTTTATTTCTGGGTCTTCTATTCATTTCCATTGATCCACTATTCTGTTTCTATGCCAATACCATGAAGTTTTTATTACTATTGTTCTGTAGTACAGCTTGAGATATGGGATGGAGATGTCTCCATATAAAGATGATAAATTTTCTCTCAAGGTCTATAAAGAATTGTGTTGGTATTTTGATGGGAATTGCATTGAATCTGTAGATTGCTTTTGGCAGGATGGCCATTTTCACTATGTTAATCCTACTGATCCATGAGCATGGGAGATCTTTCCATCTTCTGATATCTTCTTCAATTTCTTTCTTTAGAGACTTGAAGTTTTTCTCAAACAGGTCTTTTACTTGTTTGGTTAGAGTCACCCCAAGGTACTTTATATTATTAGTGGCTATTGTGAAAGGTGTTGTTTCTTTAATTTCTTTCTCTGCTCTTTTGTCTTTGGTATACAGGAGGGCTTCTGATTTTTTTTTTTTTGAGTTAATTTTGTATCTAGCCACTTTGCTGAAGATGTTTATCAGCTGAAGGAGTTCTCTGGTTGAGTTTTTGGGGTCACTCAGTAGACTATCATATCATCTGCGAATAGTGAAACTTTGACTTCTTCCTTTCCGATTTGTCTTCCTTCCCTTGATCTCCCTTACTTGTCTTATTGCTCTAGCTAGGACTTCAAGTACTATGTTGAAGATATATGGGGAGAGTGGACAGCCTTGTCTTGTCCCTGATTTCAGTGGGATTGATTTAAGTTTCTCTCCATTGAGTTTGATGTTGTTGTCTGGTGGCTTGCCTAGACAAGCCCTGGATCTGGGGCTCTGCAAACAAGCCCTTAAAGGCACCCTTACTCCCTTGCAGGACCAGTTGGAAAGTACAGGGGTTCCCCTTGCTCTCTACTGTCCGATTTGATCCTGCTGGGGTAAATGAGGGTGTAGGCTAACAATCAGCTCAGTGGTGCTGTAGCAGCAGGTCTTGGTGTCCACCTGCACTGTGTGTTGTGCTGGGCGCAGCCTGTGCTGGGGCCTGGGCAGTGTGGGCTGTGCCAGACTCTGCAGGCTCCTTCTGTATCCTTCACTTCCACCCAGGGAAGTGCTGGGGTGGGAGTGGGTAGGGGGAGTGTGGACTGAATCTCCTCTGTCCCAGATCCTGAGGCTGGGGCTCATGCACTGCGGTCTGTGGTGGAATCCACAGGATACCTCTCTGCCCTTCCCCTCTGCCAGGGAAAGCTTATGGAGGCTGGCCCCAGGGGAGTACTGGAAAGGGTTAAGTTGAGTGCCCTCATTTCCATATCCCAGGCCCAGGTATCTCAACCAGAAGCTGCCCTGTTCTAGAGCTTATGGTGGCCGGTTCCAGGGGAGTATCTGGTAGGGTTGAGTGTCCTCAGTCTTAGATCAAGAACCGGGGTTTCACTGCCAGGAGCCACTGGTTCTAGAGCATGTTCCTAGACCTTATTGCGGTTTGTTCCGGGAGAGTGTCAGGAAGGGTTGAGTGACCTCAGTCCCAGATCCCTAGCCAGGATCTGTTTGCTAGGGGCAGCCAGCTGTGTCAGGAAGGGTTGAGTGACCTCAGTCCCAGATCCCGAGCCAGGATCTGTTTGCTAGGGGCAGCCAGCTGTACTGGAGCCCGGGCACTGTGGTCTGTGGCAGAACCCGCAGGGCTTTGCTCTATCCTTCTGCTCGGCCAGGACAGGCTTATTGCAGTGCTTTCGGGGGAGTGCCGGGAAGGGTTGGGTATTATCAGACCCAGTTCCTGAGCTGGGTTTTCTTTTGTTGGGGCTGCAGCTGTCGCTGGGGCTGGGGTATGGGCGGTGTTATCTGCGGTGGATTGGTGGATTTGCTGGTCACCTCCTGCCTCCTCCAAAGAGGGAATAGGGAGTAGGATACAGGAAGTGCCTAGGGATAAAGTGCTCAGAGGAGTCTGCCAGTGACCTAATTCTAGATGGACTCAGTTCATGGCTAGTCTCTTTCTTCCTGGAAGCCTAGATAACTCTCTTCTGGATTCAGTAGCCCCTTCACTCACCAATTTCGGTGTTTCAGGTCCTTTGCTCCTCAGATAGCCACTGCCATCTTGACACCTCTCCCCCCATACTATCATTGTCAACAAGACAGAAATTACACAGAGTGAATCAGGCTGACGAGCCTGCTGTGTTTTCCCATATTGATTTTTTAGTAAAGTACATAAATGTAAAATATGAAATACTATACAGCACTGACAAATGAATACCCATAAGCATGGTTGGGTATATTAATATGAATAAAGATATCAACAATGACATATATGCACAGTATGATGGCACTTGTGCGAGGCTGAAGTTGAGCAAAACTAAATATGTGTTCAGAAATAGGCACCAGTGTATGAAAAGATCATAACTATGTACAAAGTAGTGAACCCTGGAGGAAAGAGTGGATGTATACTGGTAACGCTTACATTAATTTAATTGTATCATCTATACTTGTATGTTTGTCGTGCTTCCTTTTCTATACATCGTAAATTGTCTACTAAGATACTCACACAAATGCTAGCCATGTCAGAACCATGGGGACCACTCAGATTGCCATGGCTTTGTCTCCCAGGCAGGAAGGACCTTATCAAGTCAGGCAGTGTCAGGAGTGTCAGGAAACACTCTCACACACAGGACTTTCCCCTTTCGGCCTGATAGCTCCTACTCAGCGTAATCTTGTACATTGCCAAGGTCTATTTCCGTGAACCCTCACAGCATACACATTACTGCATGCCTTATTGCCTGGAAGCCCTCCTTCCCTGTCATTTCCTGATGTAAAGCACTCTTTCTGTCCCATAGGTCATAACTTCTGTGCGGAAGCACCCAAGTGTGGAGAAAACTCGGAATGCAAAAATTGGAATACAAAAGCAACTTGTGAGTGCAAGAACGGATACATCTCTGTCCAGGGCAACTCTGCCTACTGTGAAGGTAAGAGGTAGCCAAGTCCTGTGGAGAACTGGCAGAGAAATATGGTTTCAGCTACTAAAGAAATGGAATCGTCTGTGCAAGAGTGCTTGTTCTCACAGTTAATCCAGACAGCTTCACTTGAGAAACTGAGGTGTGTAGGATCATAACATATCATCAGTGTTCACACCAACCTCAGGAAAGCCATACCACAGCACTTTCTGTTTAACTCTTTGGAAGGGGGCATCACCTCCAAGGGTGTGGGATGTGGTGAATGAGTTCACCTTTCAAATGACAGTCAGAGGTCAGCGTACACCCAGCTTTCAGCTTTGCTTCTTGGAAGTAGAATGTTTTTCCGTTGATTTTCTTCATGTTAGATCTGCAAGTTGTCATTTTCTGATCTTAATCAAGAATTGAAGTGACAGGACTCATCCCTTACACCCATGAACTGACACAGGTGCAATGTGTATGTGGCCTCAAGCAAAACCTACCATCTCTTATGCCTTGAGGATACACCCCTTCCTCTCAAGCCAAGCACCTCACTTGCTAATGGTGGGCATTGCCTGCCTATACTCCTTTAGCAGGCAGTGGCGGGGCTTGTTCTGACCACATCTTATGTATCTGAGCCCATCCATTTTTAAGGCTCCTCCCCTAACAGCAGAGAAGTTCTATACGGCAGAATCATGATGGGCCTGGGCTCCGAATCTCCTCTTTTTAATTCAGTCACTCCTTTCATCTTTGTTAGCTAAATATCAAGCTGCGGTGGTCTGTGAGGAAGAAAAATTTCTCAAACTGAACAAATACGGTGATGATGTCCATTTACTGTCATGCGAATAGTTTGGTTTTAAAGAGGGTCAGTGTTCTCAAGGTACAGATGGTGCTCATAGGTGACAGTAAGGGTAAATGCCTGGCCAGTTTGTGTTCTGTACTGCTGAACCCTGTTTAGATTGTTGACTTCACTCAAAGAGCTGTTCAGTTGTTTTTAAAAAGGCACCTTCTGGTTCCCAGTGATTGTCCTGGTAGGCAGTCCTGTCCCTTTAGTTATTCTGGAAAGAGTTCTTTGTTCCTTCATTCTTGGTCATTAGCAATATTCTAACTAGTGGGCTTCCTCTGTCTTTTTAATCCTTCTGGGTTTTGTGTTTTTGTTTTTTCACTTGCTTTGAACTAGGTTCATGTCCCTTGAGAGAATGAACTTACCTCTTTGATTATGAATTTCTTCACCCACCCTTGAATTTCTTTTAGCTATTTGTTAACTTGAGGAGGAACATTATTAATTTCACCACTCCACATTAAGTAATTTCTTTAAATTTGTATCTCATGTTATTTTACACTTAATTAGAAAAAAAATCTCAATGCGAACATTCTCCCATCCAATCACTATGGGAGACACTTGCAAGGTAGGCAATGAGCTGATAGACTTAGGTTCCTACCTTCTGCTAAATGGTGGGCTGAACTCTGAGCCATTATAAATGTGATAGCAGATTCTATGCACAATGACCCCTTAGGTATGTACACCCCCATGTCCCATGAGCAATTGAGAAGTAGAAGAAACTGGGAGTAATGGCTGCTGTGAATGCTTTTGGGACTCTTAGGTCTTCCTCAGTTCCACTTTTTATTACATAGAATTGTCTCCAAGAGATGACTATGGTATTAAAGTTGCCCTTTGTATGAGAGGTCTTTTAAAAAATTAGTAACACTGTGTGACTGCAGGTTTGAGTCACTGTTTTCTTGGAATGCCCCTCCTTAGCTCACCATCTGGATCTGTCTTCAGGCCAGTCTGCTGGCTTGGTACTGGTGCCCTACTTCATAGTGATGGTTAGGGGCAGTAGCCATTTCTCTGCAATCATAAAGACAGCCCAGAAATTCCAGATAACTTGTTCATAGAGACAGGCCAACATCTAAGGAAGAATATAAGTAATGGATGTTCCTAGTGAATAACAACAGAATTTGGGGGGTAGGCAGGAACTACATGCTAAGCATCCCAGAGGGGGTACTGAGGACCACATATAGTGGATGCTAATGCTTAGAGCATGTGTATTCCATCTTGAACACATTGAACTTGATCTTTGACTTTGTATTTCTGTGGGTACATAATATTGACCTCTAGTCCTGTGTCACCATACAGCATCCCAAGTAAGGAAATGTTGGAAGGCAGATCTCTCTGTTAAATTCTAAATTTTTATGGTCAAAGATATTTCTTCCTACAGGTTATTCTCTGAGCCCCTGTCCCTCAGATGTGCAGAAGACTCTCCATATTTTTTTTTCAGAACTGGATTATATCCTACCGAGTATTGACATCCCTCATCTGATATTTGGGGCGAGCAGGAGATGCTACTAGGTCTGGTTACTCATGTTCTTCCTTTTAGCTGGAATTGTGCTACCTCTTTCCTTTGAATCCAGTAGGGGTGTGGCAAGAGGAAACACTAGGAACAGTTTGAGAGAAGGCAAATCAGTGCCTGTACAATTCTTCTATTAGTTATGCATAGTTCTTGGCATTTTCTGAATCCTTACCTAAGAATTTCCATCTGGTGGTCATCTAGTGGGCAACCTTAGAGGTGGGTACCAAAAACCCTCAGGGTTGCATTGTCTCACCATAGCTTAGAGACAGCTAGAGCTGTATGAACTGCAATAAATGAGTCAAAATGACCTGTATTATAAAAACCACAGTGAGCAAGCTTAGCTTGAAATTAAAACAAACATCACATGCACTGTCAGAATATCTTGAAAAAACTTGTTCAGAGTCTCAGTGGAAAAGAGAGTACATGTCCTATTGTAGCAGAGCTCTAGTGTGTTAAGGACTCCTGGTCTTCAGAGGTCATAAAAAGTGCCATGCTGTCAAAACTCCTGACCAATCAATGGAAGATAATGAAACCTATGTCAGCCATGATACAATTCACCAGGTTTCATTTTTGCCTTGTGTATCTGGAGCAAACACAGTCCCCATTTTGAAAATTTCTTTCATTGAACTTCAGTGTTTTATGGATCTGATTGGTTGGAGCTTTCTCCCCCTGTGATGGCATTTTCACTAAGCTGGTCTAAGACAGTTTCTGATACATTACTGTAAATTAAAAGCGGTGTCTACCACTAGCTGTCCTGTTGGTGCCCTTGCTATTGAATTTGGAATCTGAGCAGCTCTTCATAAACTGGAATGAAGAGCTATTTGGAAGGACAAGAAACAACATGATGTCCTATGATTCCTGCAGAATGAGAACTGTATGACAAATGATATTGTAGTTACAGTGTGTCTTTAGTTTCCCAGACTCCTTTTGCATTTGCTACACTTTTGTAGACTTAGAATCTGTGAGTGCATGGCAACCCTGGCTACTGCTCGCTCCACTTTACCTATGCAGGCATTGAAACTCAGAGAAACCCAGCAAAGGTGAAGCCCAGCGCCTTTCTACTCCAGTTATTCTTGATGCTCTGATGGTCGCTGATCCTAACCTCCCACTGTTCACACTGTCCTGATCTCCCATCTGAGGTCAAAATATCTTCCTGTTCCTTGATTCATCCCACTGATGCCCAGTTTAACCAAAGAACTATTGCAGGATGGAGTTGAGGGATGGTAAAGCACTTAAGAAAAAGTATGGTTGCTGTAAACCCATGTCAAGTAGCTCAGACCCACCTGTAACTACAACTGTAGGGAGAGCTGATGCCTCTGCCTTTTACAGCCACTGCATTGGCATACATTCGTCTAATTAAAAAGAACAAAAGTAAATATTTAGAAAACTTTGGTCTAGGTATGGTGGCACTTGCTTTTAATTCTAGAACTCAGGAGGTAGAGGCAAGTAACTCTTTAAGTTATAGATTAGCCTGTCTACATGTTGAGTTTTAGGTTAGAAAGGACAATATAGTGACATGTCTCAAAGAAAAAAAAAAAAAGGAAAATTGAGTGAAAAAACTTCAAGTGGAAATGAGCCGTATTATTTCTGAGTGAAAGCTCTAACAAATTTTGCAAACTCCCATCTCATTAGTTTTTCTCTCTCTGGCACAAAACCTGGTCATAGATCAGGCTTTTTGTTTAGTGGAGCTTCCAGAAGAAAGATGGCATGGAATGGTTGACGTCTGACAGATAATGAATAGATTCCTGGTACATGTCACATGTAATATTGAAATTTCAAGGTACCATTGAAATCTGCCTTGATGGTGAGGGACCTGTTGCTTTTCTATAACTGAGCTGAGTTTACTTAAATATTCTGAATGAATTGATCTAAATCTCTTAGATTCAGGATAGATCAATATTTATGATAAAAAAAAGCAGTGTTGAGAATCACCAGGGAAAGTTCAGAATTCTGGAGCTGGCACTCAGATAGTAGATTGTTTTGTGTGGGTGGTAGAATACAGTTGTAATTTAATGTTTCATTAGACCACGTCCAGCATAGGAAACTGGATTTCCCGGTTCACATGTTAATGAGATATAACATGCCAAAAATTTAGCAAACTTCTCGATTGAGTAAAAATTGAGAAGATTGTGTTGGTTATCGTCAGTATCAATACCAGTATGAGTTCCTAATTCGGGTCCTCTCTGAGGCCAGCGCTTTGAGAACCCTTTGGCAGGTTGCCAGGGAGAGTGCCTTGAGATGGAAAGAGCAGATTTGTATCAGTTGTGCAGGGGTTGTGGGACACAAAACATTATCACTTCCAAAGATGAACCTTCTCTTTCCTCAGAAAACACAAGTGACACTATTTAAGGGGATGATTGTTTAGCTCAAACTGAGCTGTGCTAGGTGAATATAAGATTCACACGTAGCAGATACGCAGAAGCGTCAGATACGTAAAGGCGTGGATCAGCAAAGGGAGTCATAACTTCTCTTTCAACTTCTTTTTAAATAATTTCTTTTTTTTTCCAAGATTATATTATAATTGCATCAAAATCGTAACTTCTTATGATTGGAGGTTACCATGGAGGGGTTGTCCTCTTTAGTAGTAAGAGGAAAAGTGGCCAGGAAACCAGAGTTCAAAGGGGACGTGCCTTAGAGTAACTAGGAGAGCAGAGATTTACTGTAAGCGGCTAGTGTGAACACTTTCTATAGAAAAGAAAATGTCAGTTCCTGACAGAGGGGATTCATGGGGAACTGGCCCAGGGTGCTCCCTATGCTTCTGATTGTCCAAGAATTTATCAGGGATCTCTGTTTTCCCATTTTCTTTTACATTTAAGTGTTTTGCATATTATAACATAAATGGCTCTTGTGATTAGCATAGCCCAGTTAATGCTCCAGTTTAGGTCTATCTCTGAAGTCCTGCTTTGACTAAGTAGGAATTACCCATTGTTGGCACATTAACTCTGCTCTGTGGCTGTGTATTAGCAGGGATTTTGAATGTTTGATGTGAGAATGCCTCAAGAAGTCTTCCTTTTTCTGTTTAGTCTAAATGGCTCAGAGAGATAGCTTGTTGCCCAAGTATCTTTTCAGCCAACTTTTTGTTTGTGAGAAAGATTTTAACTTTTGTTTTATCTGAGCAGCTCTATCTGTTGTCCTACCAATGACAAGAACAGGTAGACCCTTTCTTAGGATCCTCTTTCATCTACCTCTCCATCTTTGATCTCAAGTCTGCTTTGCAAACACATCTTATCCTCTCATCTGAATCCTTCATAAACCTCCACCCTTTTGCTTTGACAATTTTCAATTTTAGCTAAACTCCCACAATACAAATTCTAACTTTGTTTGCATGATCTCTTGTTTATTCCTGTCATTTCCCCCGTGGTATCTCATTTTTAGCACCTAAATGTTTGACTCATATTAACTGTGTAACAGGTTTTAGAATGCTTTAATGATATTGGGTGAGCTATAAAAACCAGACATGTATAGCTTGGCTTTGTACTTCATCTACTCAGTATGACTTTGTGTTACATACTGGAGCTTTGAATGTTTAATTCCCTCACCTATAAAGTGGGTTGGGAATTATACTGAATAGCCTGAAATAAAATGACACATTGAGAATAGACCTGGTGTGTTGTAGAAACACACATAGAGCCTTTAGTATCTTTTCACACTATTTCCCACTTCTTTTCACACAGAAAGGTGTGTTTCACAAACACTGCACAACTCCTCTGTACTTGTCCTGGTCCACATGACCATCTCCTTATCCTCCCCTGACAATTTTCTTCAAATTACAAAAGCAGGTACAGAAAAGTAAACCCAATCCCAAATTCTGATAATGATACTTGAGTCAGACCAAAGGGTTCTTGTTAAAGTTTTGCCCTTCAAACTAACTGACATGGTGGCTAAGAACTGCAGGTTAAGTGAGCTGCTCAAAATCATTTGTATGATATTGTTTGAAATTTTTCATTATGTATTCGCAATAAAGTGCCAAGTTTGGATTAGGTCTCTAGGGTGTTTTACGGGAAAGGGTTATTGTATCGCTAAACGATTACATTGCCAAGCTCCTGGTTTCATGGTCCTGATTTAACACAGCCAGTAGTACATTCTTCCACTTGGTGGCTGTGATTATAAAACATTGAAACTGAATTCAGTCTTCTTCAACCTCTGTGTCAACTCAGCATCCAAATGAGTCACGAACGCCCATTTGTTGCATCTTCATTGCATCGTCCCTTGCCTGAGTCTTGTTTGTTTTTTAGCCAGTGATGACCATGGCAGCCGCTCTTGCCCCAAGTGCTCACCTTTCCACAAACATAGAAGGGAAGCTTTGAAAGCATCCAAGAAGATTTTTTCACTGCTCCATTATAAATTGCCTAGTGGGTGCATTGGTTCTCAGAATAACATCCAAACTTGGTTCTAGGTAAGGCTCTGTGTGATTCGGGGCCCCTGCTTCCTTGTGTTCACTTTACTGGCATTATTTGCATTCTCCCAACATGTCTGGGAAGTTGTGCTTTCCTTAACCTGGGATGCCCTTCCCAAGTCTTTGCAGAGTTTTCTACCCTCTAGCAAGCTCAAATATGCCCTCTTTGAAAAAGGTCTTTCCTAACCATCCAGATGAAATTACCTCTACCAGATTCTTGCTATCATTCTGCTTTTTGGACTTTATTTCCTTCATAGTGACTTCTCTCTAAAATTGTTTTTTTTTTCTTTTCTTTTCAAAACTATTATTATCTGACTTTGTCCTTTTGCAGTATAAACATTATGGGACAATAATTTTGTTTTATTTGTTATTATATCCAGTATCTAAAATAGTACATGATGAATTGCTGATGAACAAACACAACTTGAATACAAGGAAGGAAAGGAAGGGAAGGAGAATAGCAGAAGGGAAGAAAAGAATAAAGGAGAGAAGAAAAGGCAAGGGAAAGGGTTCAAGTTTCTGTGTAATTATCACTTTCTTATGTCAGAGTTATCCTGTGTTGTTCAAGGCCTGTGTTGAAAAATGTGAAGCCACTTCTGCTCAGTTTTGTTACTGTTCAGTCCATGTGATAACTAGCACTTGGTTGCTTTTACCACTGTATTTTTTTTTCTGTTCTTGTGATAAAATACCATGGCCAAATGCAACTTAAGGAAGCAGGAGCTTATTTTAGCTTATAATTCCAGAGAAATAGAATCCATAATTCTGGGGAGCCATATCATGGTGGCAGGAGTAGGAAGCTGAGAAATTACATTTCATTCATAAATAAGAAGCGGAGAGAACAAGATGTTGGGGTAAGGCTTAAGCCATGGAAGCCCATCCCCAAGGGCATACTTCCTGCAATGAGGCCCCATAACCTTTCCAAACATCACCAAGTATTTAAATACTTGAGCCCACGGGGAACATTTCTCATTAAACCACCATAAGCCCCTATGAACTTTCTGCCTTTAATATCTCAGGATTCCCTTTCTTCACTGTATTTATAATAAATCAAATGACGTGGGGCTTACAGCAATGACAGCTTTCCTTCCTCATTACATAATCTTTAAAATAGCTGTTTCTAGTCAACAATTATCTTCCCCCAGAGCTCTGAGCCAAGGCCCTTTGGTGGTCTGTCATGTGTAGTCTGTGGTCTTCAAGGTCACCGTTGAGAAGGAAAGGAGAACAGAAGATTTTCCATGTGTCTGTACTGGTTCCATTTTACTAGCCAGAACCTAGTTACTCACCATACTCAGCACCAAGGGAGACTGGAGAGCAGCATTAGCTATATGCCCAGGAGGAACAAGAATTCATGATGAGCAGCTTTCTGATCTCACTGGCTTTTCTGCTTACTAAATGAAAAAAAAAGTTCCTCATTAATTTTAATCCTTTTACTGTTTTAGTTCCTGTGTTCTGGTGTCAGCAGATATTACTGAAACTCTCTCATGGATAGGACTGGATAACAGAACAGTTTGCCATCCACAGTTTCATTGTATTTTTCTTAAGTTATCTCACGGTGACTACTGTTGCTTCTCTGTGGGGCTTGTTCAACTTCTTGTACCTCATATACCAAAGTGACTCACCTGTTCTTTTTTTTTTTTTACTAAACAAAATTCATGGTTTTTCATGTCTTATAAATTCTGAGCTTTAGGCTAAGAAGAAAGCAATTCATGCAAAAAGCTTAATACACATCTGTAAATGATTGATGTCATCCTAATGGTATCAGGGATGAGTGTGTGCATAATAGATTTCTGGTTAATTAAGAAACTCCCCAATTGTGGAATTCTAAGTGGTGCAGGAAAAGAAAGTGAGGATGATCAAAAAAAATCATCATGTGGGCCAGAAAAACTTTTAAAAAATCTTAGGTCGGGAGGATGCAATTGGATATTGTATCAGGAAAGTCATGTTCTAGGCCTTAAGGGTTTGGAGATATTGGCTGGAGAGGTGCTGGAGGAGAGGAACCAGATTAAGTGACACTGCTTACATAGTTCATGTCTTCCGAGTTTGAGGCATGGCCAGTGTAGATGATGAGACACAGAGTATCATACAGTATCATTGAGGCTACTTGGATGAGTCCATGTGGCCACACTTGCCATGTTTCTCTCAAGCCCTACAGTTACCGCACCTTACTCCTGACTGACTCCCTGTGGGAGTGCTGTACCTGGCATTTCCCCAGTCTTCCTCTCCTCAGGACTCAAGGCACTCAGAGGATAAGCAAAGACAGCCTTGCAGTGCTTTGCAGTGATGCACTTTCACCATGGGAAATCACACCCAGAGAGCTCCTGGTTCCTGGTGAAGTACTTTGAGACTTCAGGGTATCTCCTTGAAAGTCATTAGTCAATTGTTTATAGTGCTTAGAATTTTTACAATTTCTTCTCTCGTACATCAAATAAAGACCACAATTTCTCCTCGCCACTCTTTGTAGACCCTGCTTTCACCTTCCTTTTCCACCAGAGTCACTCCTTTTCTATTTCCCTTCAGAAAAGAGTGGGCCTCATCTCTTTCAACCAAACATGGCATATCAAGTTACAGTGAGACAATACACATACCCTCATAGTTGTGTAGCTTGGTGTTCTTGTGGGACTCCTAAGAGTAGGAGTGGGGGTTGTCTCTGACTCTTTTGCCTGTTCTTGGAACACTTTCCCTCTTATTAGGTTGCCTCATCCAGTAGTTAGAATTTTATGTAGTGAAAGCAAAGAAGAAAACAAGAAAAGGAGAGAAAAGATGCCCCACTGACATTTTAGGGACAAATCCAAGCTTTAGAGCTTTAAATCGAAATGGAAAGCTTAGTAGATTTAAATGTTTTTATTTATCTAAAATGTGAATATCTTTTGATTCTTTGATGTTTGATACCTAGATAGAAAGAAGAATTGGATGAATCAAGTTGTTCTGGGTGTATGTTTGTGTGTGTGTGTACATATGTGAGCCTGTACATGCACATGTGTAGAGGCCAGAAGGTGACTTCACACGTTACTTTCTATCACTTTCCACCTTGTCTTTTGAGGTAAGGTCTCTCACTGAGCTTGGGACTCACTTGTTTAGCTAGGGAGTCCTCCGGCCTCACCGCCAGCTCTGGAGTTAGACATGGACACATATTTTTGTAGATAACTGGGGATCTGAACTCAGATCCTTACACTTGCACATCACACACTATCTATTAAGCCATCTCCTCAGCTCCGCACTTCTTTTGCTTCTGCAATAGCTTCTAGTATGTCTGCATTTGCTGTTGAATTTGGCTTCTTGGCAAAGTCTTCCTTGATAAAAATTGCATGTGTCAGATCTTTAGAGAAGAAGAGCAGAGCTGGAGTGGAAAACTTAAAATTTGATCTAATATATTTGAGCAGAAAAAAATTATCTTTATCATTTGTGAACTCAGACCAGAAATGCATCTGTCTGTGTTTCTATTTTGTAAAATCAGTGTGCAAATGCATACACTCCAGTGGTCTCTCTTTGTGGTGTGTATGAGTGTGGCATGTGGGTAGGGTATGCATATGTGTATGCCTATGTGGGCACATGAAAAGGCCATGGGGGAGGTGGATGTTGGGCATCTTTTTCTACAACTTCTTACCTTATTTTCTTGAGGCATGGTCTTCCTTTGAACCTGACACTCATAGTTCTAGTTAGGCTGGCTAGCCTGTTAGCTCCTGAAGTGTGCCTGTTCCTGTTCTCTAGCTCTGGAGTTACACACATGCATATCCATGCCCAGCTTTTTATGTGTGGGTACTGAAGATGTGAACTCATGTCTTCATGCTTCGATAGCATGAAGACTTTTTCTTACTCACCCCAACTCTTTAAGGCAAACTAAGGCAAATTAAAGCTTCAAGAAACAAAATATAGAACAGCTTAAGATTTAAATAAATTATCAACCAACTATGAATACAGCAACTGTTCTGTTATGGATATTTAAGTTTCAAGTCATACAGTAGTGGATGTGTCAGTAAGCAGAGAGGGGTGGGGGGCTTTTCTTGGAGTGAGAAGGAAGTGGACATCTTGCAAAGGGAGGACTACAATTCACTATGAAGGAGGGTGAATGTTTGATAGGTAAGTATGTGTTTCCCTCGGGGATCAAGCTGAAACTCTTCTACAAGATGAAGGGAGTTGACTGATAGGGGTGGATGTAGTGCTGGAAGGGACCTCTAGAGAAACACCAAGGTGCAAAAGGGCACATGAGCCCGTGTTGTGCTTAGAACCCAGTATGGGAGCTCTGAGGATAAGAACAGAGGGAGGTGGAACCAGGATACTATGAAATCATTCTAAAGCCACTGGGGTAGTGACATTTTATGTAAGAAACAATAAGATTCAATTTTTATTTCTAAAAAAAAATATTCTGACTACAGCAACTAGTCAGGGACTCCAACTGGCGACTCGTGACACTCATCTGGGTAAGTTGTCATAGAGGGTAAGGGTGAAATCAGCAGGCTGGGTGACTCACTGCATGTGAGAGGGACATGAACGCCATGCCATGTGAAGAGTTCTGCTCTTTCTTTGGCTGTCTCATCCACATTGCTCACTCTGGTGGCTGACTATGTGGTTTCCCTGCCGTGGGAGCTGATATCACTTTGGCCGAAATTTAAATTATCTATCAATAAGATCTTGTTACTATGCTACATATTCCCTAAGTTATGAGCTATGGGCTGCTTCAGATTCATCTCCAGGTTGCCAAGACCCAGCTTTGGACCTGAGGATAGCAGTTATTTCAGAATGAACTGGTAGGAAATATAGTTGTGACCGCCCAAATGAATGGAATGCTTCATGGATTCTTTCGACACAGATGCTACATATCGTCTATAAAAAAGTTTGTTGTGTATGTGTGTGTGCGTGCGTACGCGCACGTGTGCCTGCATGACTGCCTGTCACGAGTTAATGTCACGACAAGTATGCAAGTGCATGCCAAGGGCAGAAGGTGTTAGATCCCCTGGGACTGGCATTACAGGAGGTTATGAGCTGCCTGATGTGGGTGCTGGGGACCAAACCTGGCTCCTCTGTAAGATAACACACACGTATGGCTTAGCCACATCTCCAGCCCAAGTCTTGTCAATTTCCTTTCTAATTTAAAGGCAGAATGAGCCACCTAGAAACATTCCAGTTCTGACTTACACATCTTTCTAAGAACCCTCCCCTCCTTCTTTTACCCTGAAAAGAGTTTCAGAATTCTGGTAGGAGCTAATAACTCCTTCGTTGCTGCTGTAGAGATCCGGGCACTACTTTATATCTAGGTCTTTATCACCGTCCTGCCTGCTGCAGAATGGCATAGCTGTGTCTTTGATGCTCACTTACCTGGCTCCTCAGAATCCCAGTGGCAACATTTCTGAGCCCAGCTAAAGAGCCCTGGCTTGTGAGATAGATTATGCTTCATGTGTTGATGCTCTCAGCACTCTGCAAACTTATGCTTTGTGCTTGACTTGGCAAGGTAATAAGTTTGTTTACATTTGCCAGGAATAAATGGAAATAAGCTTCTCTTTATAAGCACCAGGCTGTGCACAGACACTGAGCTGGCTGCCACTTTGTTCTTTCCTTTTATCTGGAACAGCGGTTTTCAACCTGCAGGTCATGACCCCTTTGGGGTTCATGTATCCTGCATATTAGATATTCACACTGCAATTCATAACACTAGCAAAATTACAGCTACGAAGTAGCAGCAAAAAAAAAATTTATGGTTGGGTTCACTGCAATGCGAGGAGCTGTGTTAAAGGCTGAGAACCTCTGTTCTAGAACCTTATTTTCTTGAGGCATGGTCTCCCTTTGAACCTGACACTCATAGTTCTAGTTAGGCTGGCTAGCCTGTTAGCTCCTGGACTCTGCCTGTTTGCCAGGAATAAATGGAAATAAGCTTCTCTTTATTTGTGAAGAGTAGTAAATCTGCACTTACCAAATAGTGAATGGTTAGTGGCAGGGTGGGAGACATTATTGTGTATTTATTAGTTTTTTTTTTGTTGTTGTTTTTCCTTAATGAAAAAGCAAATTGAACATTTGTGCTAGGGTGCATATTAAGCAGGTCTTTATATACGTTACCTTATTCAATCCTCATTGCTCAATAAAGGAACCAGAGCTCAGCATCTCACAGTGCAACAGCTAGGATTTAATCTCCAGCTCATCTGACACTAAGGAGATTCAGTTTCCTTGGACTGTGATACAGAAGCTTACAGTTTTTTTTTCCCTCCGTGTTGGACATTCAGTGATGAGCAGTGAGTCTCAGGACTCCTCAGTTAGTCCTCCCCATGCAGGACTGTTCCCCTGAAAGCTCTACACTAGAGCCCATGATTCCTCAGTGGTGACACATCAGCACTTCTGTTGGGCTGGAGTGTACATGTTCAAAGGAGACCTGTTTAATGGAAAAATTGAAATGCTCAGATTATTAAAACACAACTGGTTTTAGTACTTTAAAATAATATTTTATCAAATCTCAATTACATATAATGTATTTTGATCGTATTCACCCTCAACTTTTCCCATATCTTTCCTTTCCAGCTCCACCTGCCAAAACCCCCAACTTTGGCTTCTCACCCCCCATAGAGTCTTTTTTTCCTATTTTACTTTAGCCTTACCTACCTACTAATTTATTTTAAATTTTTAATTAAAATATAATTATATAATTTTTCCATTCCTTCTCTTTCCTCAACTCTTCCAAAGTTTTTTCTCTTCAGCCCCTCCATTATCTTCCTTAATTCTTCTCAAATTCATGGCCTCTTTTTCTTTGAATATATATGTAATATATACATAATACTATATATGCATAAATATATCAAAACAGAACTGCTGAGTCCATTTATTGAGGCTGTGTTTATGTGATTTCAGGGCCACTATTTGGTATTGGATAACCATAGAGGGGCTTATCTCTGGGAAAGACTAATTTCTCTCTCAGAATCTCATAGTTGTTTGTAGTTCTTTGTCTAGGGCTGGGGCTGTATGACATTCCATGTCTATTTTTATTGTTATTGTTTGGATCTTCTTTAGGCAGCCATGTTGTTGAGGTGTCATGAATGAAGCTTTACTGTCATTTCTAGGAGATACAACCTCACAGAATACTTCCTTGTCCTCGGGCTCTTACAGTTTTATTTTATAATGCTCTGTCTGCAATGTTCCTTGAGGCTTGGTTCAAGGGTTGTGTTGTAGGTATATCTTTTGGGACTGGGCATCCCAGTATTATTTGTTCTCTGTATTTTGACCTGGTGTTTGTGTGTGTGTTTATTGTTGTTTGTTTGTTTTTTATAATGGTCTCTGTATGCTGCAAAGAGAAGTTTCTTTGATGAGAGCTGAGAGCTACACGTATCTGTGAGTATAACTCTTTAGAATGGAGCTAGGAATTATGCTGGTCTAGTAATGTGATGATAGTTGGCTCCCCTCCAAGATCCATAATCTCACTAGCCATGGGTAGTTGTGAGTCCATTTTTTGCATTCCCAGTTTCTTAAACAAAAATTAGGTGGTGATGCACCCAAATCCACTTGGATGAATTGCAGCTCATCTGCAGTAAACTATCATCCTTTCACTCTCATGTCATCACAACAAGCAATAAAACCAGGGGTTTTCTTGGTATTTTTGAAGACCATGTGTCATGGCTATTCTTCTTTCCCAATCAAATGGGATAACATAGCTTTTCCTGAGAATGCAGGTGGGATATACTGCTCTGGCTCAGCTCTTAAGGTAGACTTTTCTTGTTCATGGATGTGTGTGTGTGTGTGTGTGTGTGTGTGTGTGTGTGTGTGTGCATTTTAAGTGTGCAGATGAGGACACTCAGGCTAGGAACAGTGAAAATACTGTCCTGAGGTTACCCAGGTAGCTAAGTAGTGGAGTCTAGCTTATCTGGTTCTAGGATTCTGGGTCTCATCTCTGAAGAGGGAATGGAGGAACTTGAATGTGCATATAGCAGATCTAACTGGTTCTACATCAACCCACATCACTACTTTACACTTTACTCATCCCCATTGGAGACAAATGATGGTTTATGTATATATGCAGGTAAATATATACCCACATGTATGCACATGTTCATCTATGCATTATATGTACTATACTTAGCCCTATCCTAAAACTCTATGTTTTATGTATTGTATTATATATATATTACAATATATACATATAATTTCAATATATATATGTAATTTCATAAATTACCATATGGCATATATACTCTTATATATAATAAACATAATCTTTATTTCATCTTGATTATAATTTGCAATCAATTTTAATTTAGATAATATCATCCTCACATACAGTGAATGGTCAAAGCACAGCAGGATTTCACTGGCAGGTGAGTGAAAACCAGATCATTGGTGTCTGCATTTCCCCACCTCTGCATTTCTGCCTTGGCCAGTGAAGGCTGAATGCCTCTTGTTGAAACTCCAGGGGGATGACTTAAATGCTTCAGTTGTTTGCTTACATTCTCAGTTTTTCTACTTGTCTGAGAAAGGATGAGAACAGTGATTCCTTGTTTAAACATGTTTTGAACATGCTGCACACCAGATCTCAGGATTACATAAACCAGCTTTGAAAAGCTCATAGGAATCTGTTTACTTTAGTTTTATGTAAATGGTTTGTACCTGGAGTTATCTTTATCCACATGTGAGTGCTATTGTCAGTCCGTGAGACACTAAGTAAAAAGTTCTTAGTGTGTTTTGCTTGTAAAGCCTCTAAGAATATCTATAGGTGCAAGAATTCCTAGAAACTTCCGGATATTGGCATGACAGATGCCGGCATTTTCTATGGTAACTATGTTAACTGACAAAGTTTAACCACCCTTTCTAATGAAAACTCCTCTGAAACCAGTTGTTTCCTTTTTACAATTTGTCTGACTCGGGCCCTACAGATTTAATTTGTTTAATAGTTAATAAAAGAATATTTTTCCTTCTGTTTTCCCAATTTAATAAACATGATCATTAAGCATGTGTAAAGGAATAATTAATACGTGACTATTACATATAAAATATAATGAATTATATTTTATAATGTACTTCAGTGTATAATGTTTCCTTTATCTTCTAAGGTATGACTTCACTTCATAGATTATTTTACAGGTGAGGAGACTAAGGCCCGGCACATTTACACACTGATGACATGTATATACTCAGAGTCAGGTCTGACAGGCATGTAAATCAAATCTAATTTTAGTTTATGTCTTTTTCTGTGCTGGCCTTCCTTAAGATATACTTGAATTACTTAAGGAGCATTGGTAGCCCACTTGGTGGTTTTGCTGGCCTGAACAGTGGGCTCCCAGCTATCACGTGCTTCTGTCTGCTTAACTTACTGCTGTTCTCTAACTTCAAGCCTTGCCACACAGCAGCTCTACTCAGGAAGTCACTGTTGAGTGCAAGCACAGATGCTGTAGTCATAGCAAGCACTGCTGCTCATGTTTACTCAGGTACTTTTATATTTCGATGGTTCTTACCTGATTTTCTCATTATGCTATAATGTGAATATTGCTATCTTCAGTTTTCAGATGAGGAAAGTGAGGTCTGGGCCAGTGAAAAGGCTGCAGGCTACCTAGGAAACTAGGTGGTAGAGTCAAATTTCTCTGGTTCCAGGATCCGAACCCTCACCTTTAAAGAGGGAACAGAGAAACTTGGATCTTCTCATACCAGATCCAGCTGTGTCCACAACAACCCACATCACTGCTCTGTCATACCCCTGCCCATAGTAGACAAAGGGTGGCAAGGCAGGTGCTTCTGGTGATAGTTAACCTTTCTGAGCACCTATTCCATGCTAGTTATTGTGATAAGCACCTTATATTTCTTATTTCACTTAATTCTCCCAAATTTACAGGCTCAGTATTATTGTTATCCCCATAAAACCAAGGTTTTGAAAAGATTAATGATTTGCCCAGGGTTACACTGCCAACAAAGGGAACTTGGACGCTCTTGCAACTTTAATTCTAAACTGTATTTGTCTCCATAAAAAACAAAACACAACAAAAATGGGGAGATAAAGTTATTAGCAACTCCTAATGAGGTGTCTGTCTGCTTTAGTTGATTTTCTTGTTGTGTGTCCCAAATGAGCACAATTTGATATCTGAGAAAGTAGCAGTTGGAGACACATTTACATTCCAGGCTTAGTTGGTATGGGCATAGGATAATTTCATCATAGATTCAGGCTGGTTTGATTCTTTCTGAGCCTGTCTGTTCTGGAACACTTCATAACAGAATCTTCCAGAACACGTGATCTGGTTCCAGTTATCTTCCAATTCTCATCTCTTTCCTCCTCTTTTCAAGATTCAGGACTGTCTCTTTTTCTCTCCTCCAAGCTTATTCTGCAAAATCAGCTGCTCCCATTTAGCTGCCTGCTCTATTTCTATTCTCTTTCTAATCCCTATTTCCTTCGTTTTCTGATTATGAGTATTATTGATACTTACTGCTTAGTGTGGTAGAAAATGCTGTCTGTAATGCTGCTAGGTAATTATATTTCAAAAGGAGTAAATGGGGTTCAGCAGCCCCCCAGCATATTTACTGGAGAAAGACAAAGGCTTTAAATTAAGGGATTAATTGGAAATCTCTCAGGTGCACTTAGTTTTTGCTTGGCTGAATCTAGTTCTTCTCTTGAAAGGTCAATGAGTTTCTCCATAATTTTGAGCTGCTCTGAGAAAGAAACCATAAATCTTTCTGTTTATTTGCTTTATAAATCTCTCCCTTCTGCTCATTTAGTTAGCAAAGAGCTGAACATAATAAATCCATGGCTTTCTTTTCAAAAAAGAAAAACAAGCCGTGTTACCATAAAAGGAAACCTGGGCTACTAAAACTATAAATGTCAGCTCTTCCTGAAAGAAGATGTGTGTGTGTGTGTGTGTGTGTGTGTGTGTGTGTATGTGTATGTGTGTGTATTTTAAGTTATAATAAATCACACTGCTGGTCCTTACTTATGGTTTCTTCTATGTAGAAGATTTTATGTTATCAAGGGGATAAAATAAGCCTTGCTTTGAAGTGACATCTACATTAGAATGTAATGAGATACACAATCAAATTGATGGGTGATATGTTCAAAGAATAACTTATTCTTGTTAACTGGAGAAATTATTCAGACACATTCATACTCTTCTGTTTTTACTAACAAATCTTGAAATTCTCAAGTCTCATTTCTGACCATAGAGTGACAGGCCGTATTTATCATTCAGTTTCTACTTGGTGACTGAGGAGGCCACCAAGTAGACATCAGCCCTGACGAGAAGCCTCTTTATCCACAGTGTCAGTGATGTATCACAGATTGAGGCTTGCACAAGCCTGTCGCCCTGTTTCCCTGGATGGCTTTGGAGGTTGTTTTGGTGTCCTATTTGTTGAGTTTTCTCCCTGAGGTGACCACAGGAAAGGAAGACTCAGATCTCCCCTCACCCATGCCAGATACCTTTTCATGCATTGTGGCATCTCTAGCACTGTGCATGTAGGTCGCAATGTACTTTTAGGAATAGCTAATGGTTCTGGAATATAACACAGTTGGTAAAGGGCTGACCTGGTATGGCAAAAGTGCTGGGATTTGATCCCCAGCTGTGCATACAACCAGATGTAGTTGTGCACACCTGTAGCTCCGGCACTTAGGAGGTGGAAAGGGTGAGTCACATGTTTGCGGGCATCCGTGGCTACATGTAGTATGTATGTTCCAGGCCAACCTGGGCTATGTGACACCCTGACTTAAAAAAATTCAGTGGTTCAGAAAAGGCATACATAAATCTGAGGTTTTAAAGATTTTGGACAGCTATTTTGTCTGGCTCCTTCCCTTACTTTGAATTTATTCCCTCTTAATTCTTTGAGATGCTGAGATTACAAAGGGAATCAATACATCCTGAGTATCTCAGAGAATGTGGTTAGGTAGATTCTCCAATGCTCTACTGCAAAGTAGATTTTACCACCTTTATTCTGAAAGATAATGGGCATTTGGGCCAGTCCATTGCACCTTTTCATACCCCACCCTTGGCTTCTGTAGTGTGCTGATGCATCTGGGCCTCTTGGGAGGTTTCTGTAAGGATCCTGATGCTAGGACATTCATATGTGTGTGGGTATGTGTGCCACAGCACATGTGTGGAAGTCAGAGGACAAGTTTCACTTTCAGAGGACAACTTGTTCTTTCCTTCTCCTATGTGGGTTTTAGGGATCAAACTCCTCAGGTTGTTGGCAAACGCCATTACTGGCTAAGCCATGTGTCACTGGTCCAAGAAAGAGTCTTTGAAAGGACCATAGTTCTGTGGGCTTCCCATGACTCACTGAAAGCTTATGCTATAGTGGAATGCAGGCTAGTGGTTTCTTGCACCCAGAGCATAAGCTGTAAGTGGGCGGTAGGAGAAGAAATGACAAATGACATTCTGTTTTCAACTGCGATTAGCCTCACCGCCCTGTAGGCATTCCTCATCTAAGTGGCACAAAGCCTTATTAGGGCTAGTTTCTTAATTTTGAGAATTGTTTACAAAAATCATTAGATACTTGATAAACTTAAATAAGCCTAAAATATTCGTCTTGGCCCTGTTCCTACTTCTTACCTCATGGATCTCCTTATATCAAAAAGCCAAGAGAATCAAGACATCATGTAAATTCAGTCCAGCCTGAAAACCTTTCACTGGAAAATCAATGAAACAAGGAGCTAATGGAGGTGTGCAGATGGATGAGTTGTGTTGAGCGGGTTTTTTTGATATGTAAATGCTAGAAATACACGCTCAAAGTGGCTTATTCAGGGAAATTTGATGAGGCAGTATAACTTAAAGTTCAGGGTTAGCTCTCAGGCAAGGCTGGATCTCAGCAATATAGTCCCCAGGACTCTCCCCTGTCTTTTTTTTCCTTTTCTTTTTTTTATTTAACTTTTATTAATTACACTTTATTCATTTTGTATCCCCCCATAAGCCCCTCCCTCCTCCCCTCCCGGTCCCACCCTCCCCCCTCCTTTCTGCATGCATGCCCATCCCCATGTCCACTGATAAGGGAGGTCCTCCTCTCCTTTTTTCTTTTTTTTTTTAATCTTTTATTATTATTTTTTTTATTAATTACACTTTATTCATTTTGTATCCCCCCATAAGCCCCTCCCTCCTCCCCTGCCGATCCCACCCTCCCTCCCCTTTCTGCATGCATACCACTCCCCAAGTCCACTGATAGGGGAGGTTCTCCTCTTCTTTCTGATCTTAGTCTATCAGTTCTCATCAAAAGTGGCTGCATTGTCCTCTACTGTGGCCTGGTAAGGCTGCTTCCCCCTCAGGGGGGAGTGATCAAGGAGCAGGCCAATCAGATTATGTCAGAGGCAGTCCCTCTTCCCATTACTATGTAACTCACTTGGACACTGAACTGCCATGGGCTACACCTGGGCAGGGGTTCTAGGTCATCTCCACGAATAGTCCTTGGTTGGAGTATGAGTCTCTGGGAAGTTCCCTGTGTTCAAATTATCTTGTTCTGTTGCTCTGCTTGTGGAGTTCCCGTTCCCTACAGCTCTTACTATTTCCCACTTCTTACATAAAATTCCATTCACTCTGCCAATCAGTTGGCCTTCAGGCTCAGCATCTGCTTTGACAGTTTATACTGCAGAAGCTTTCAGAGGCCCTCTGTGGCACGTTTCAAGGTTGTTTCCTGTTTTCTTCTGGCTTTCAGAGGCCCTCTGTAGCGGGTTCCGAGGTTGTTTCCTATTTTCTTTTTCTTCTGATGTTCATCCTCTTTGCCTTTCAGGATGGGGATTGAACATTTTAGTTAGGGTCCTCTCTTTTGCTTAGTTTGTTTAGATGTACAGCTTTTAGTGGGTTTATTCTATATTGTATGTTTATATGAGTGAGTATATACCGTGAGTGTCTTTTTGCTTCTGGGTCAACTCACTCAGGATGATCCTTTCCAGGTCCCACCATTTACCTGCAAATTTCATGATTTCCTTATTTTTCCTTGCTGAGTAATACTCCATTGTATAGATGTATCACAGTTTCTGCATCCATTCTTCAGTTGAGGGGCATCTGGGTTGTTTCCAGCTTCTGGCTATTACAAATAAAGCTGCTACAAACATGGTTGAACAAATGTCCTTTTTGTGTACTTGCGCCTCTTTTGGGTATATGCCTAGGAGTGGTATGGCTGGATCTTGAGGAAGTGCTATTCCTAGTTGTCTGAGAAAACGCCAGATTGATTTCCAGAGTGGTTGTACCAGTTTACATTTCCACCAGCAGTGGAGAAGGGTTCCCCTTTCTCCACAACCTCTCCAGCATGTGTTGTCCCTTGAGATTTTCATCTTGGCCATTCTGATGGGTGTAAGGTGAAATCTCAGGGTTGTTTTGATTTGCATTTCCCTAATGGCTAATGAGGTTGAGCATTTCTGTAAGTGCTTCTCTGCCATTCGATATTCCTCTACAGAGAATTCTCTGTTTAGCTCTGTTCCCCATTTTTTAAGTGGATTACTTGGTTTGTTGCTTTTCAGCTTGTTTAGTTCTTTATATATATTGGATATGAGTCCTCTGTCAGATAGAGGGTTGGTGATGATTCTTTCCCAATCTGTAGGCAGTTGCTTTGTTTTGATGACGGTGTCCTTTGCTTTACAGAAGCTTTTCAATTTCATGAGGTCCCATTTATTGATTGTTGCTCTTAGAGCCTGTGCTGTTGGTGTTCTGTTCAGGAAGTTTTCTCCTGTACCAATGAGTTCTAGGGTATTCCCCTCTTTTTTTTCTAGTCGATTTAATGTGTCTGGTTTTATATTGAGGTCTTTGATCCACTTGGACTTCAGTTTTGTGCAGGGTGATAAGTATGGATCTATTTTCATTTTTCTACATGTAGACATCCAGTTGGACCAGCACCATTTGTTGAAGATGCTATCTTTTTTCCATTGTATGGTTTTGGCATCTTTGTCAAAAATCAGGTGTCCGTAAGTGTGTGGGTTTATTTCTGGAATTCTGTTCGATTCCATTGATCCACCATTCTGTTTCTATGCCAGTACCATGCAGTTTTTATAACTGTTGCTCTATAGTACAGCTTGAGATCAGGGATGGAGATACCTCCAGAAGATCTTTTATTGTGGAGGATTGTTTTAGCAATTCTCAGTTTCTTGTTATTCCATACGAAGTTGAGAATTTTTCTTTCCAGGTCTGTAAAGAATTGTGTTGGCAATTTGATGGGAATTTCATTAAATCTGTAGATTGCTTTTGGTAAGATGGCCATTTTTACTATGTTAATCCTGCCAAGCCATGAGCATGGGAGATCTTTCCAGCTTCTCATATCTTCTTCTAATTCTTTCTTCAGAGACTTGAAATTTTTTTCATACAAGTCTTTGACTTGCTTGGTTAGGGTTACGCCAAGGTACTTTATGTCATTTGTGGCTATTGTGAATGGTGTTGTTTCTCTAATTTCTTTCTCAGCCCTTTTGTCTTTTGTATACAGGAGTGCTACTGATTTTTTTTTTAGTTAATTTTGTATCCGGCCACTTTGCTGAAGGTGTTTATCAGCTGTAGGAGTTCCCTGGTAGAGTTTTTGGGGTCACTCATGTATACTATCATATCATCTGCAAATAGTGATAATTTGACTTCTTCCTTTCCCATCTGTATCCCCTTGATCTCATTCAACTGTCTTATTGCTCTAGCAAGGACTTCCAGCACTATGTTGAAGAGATACAGAGAGAGTGGGCAGCCTTGTCTTGTCCCTGATTTTACTGGGATTGCTTTAAGTTTCTCTCCGTTCAGTTTGATGTTGGCTATAGGCTTGCTGTATATCGCCTTTACTATGTTTAGATATGTGCCTTGTATCCCTGATCTCTCCAGTACTTTAAACATGAATGGATGTTGGATTTTGTCAAATGCTTTTTCAGCATCTAGGGAGATTATCATGTGTTTTTTTTCTTTCAGTTTGTTAATATGGTGGATCACATTGATGGATTTCCGTATATTGAACCACCCCTGCATACCTGGGATGAAGCCTACTTGGTCATAGTGGATAATATCTTTGATGTGTTCTTGGATCCAGTTTACAAGTATTTTGTTAAGTATTTTTGCATCAATGTTCATAAGGGAGATTGGCCTGAAATTCTCTTTCTTTGTTGAGTCTTTGTGAGGTTTAGGTACCAAGGTGATTGTGGCTTCATAGAATGAGTTTGGTAATGTTCCTTCTGTTTCTATTTTGTGGAATAGTTTGAAGAGAATTGGAGTTAGCTCTTCTTTGAAGGTCTGGTAGAATTCTGCGCTGAAGCCATCTGGTCCTGGGCTTTTTTTGGATGGGAGACTTTTGATGACTGCTTCTATTTCTTTGGGGGATATAGGACAATTTAGTTGATTTACCTGGTCCTGATTCAGCTTTGGTGAGTAAAATCGATCAAGAAAATTGTCCATTTCATTTAGATTTTCAAATTTTGTGGCATATAGACTTTTGAAGTAAGTCCTAATGATTGTTTGGATTTCCTCAGTGTCAGTAGTTATGTCCCCCCTTTCATTTCTGATTTTGTTGATTTGGGTGGTGTCTCTCTGCCTTTTAGTTAGCTTGGCTAAGGGTTTGTCTATCTTGTTGATTTTCTCAAAGAACCAGCTCTTGGTTTCATTGATTCTTTGAATTGTTTTATTTGTTTCTAATTGATTGATTTCAGCCCTGAGTTTGATTATTTCCAGCCGTCTACTCCTTTTTGGTGTGTCTGCTTCTTCTTTTTCTAGGGTTTTTAAGTGGGCCATTAAGTTGCTTGAATGAGCTGTCTCGAATTTCTTCTTGAAGGCACTTAGTGCTATGAACTTTCCTCTTAGCACTGCTTTCATTGTGTCCCACAAGTTAGGGTATGTTGTGTCTTCATTTTCATTGAGTTCTAGAAAGGCTTTAATTTCTTTCTTTATTTCTTCCCTGACCCAGCTGTCATTTAGTAACAAGTTGTTCAGTTTCCATGAGTGTGTAGGCTTTTTGCTATTTCTGTTGTTGTTGAAGTCCAGCTTTATTCCATGGTGATCAGACAGGATACAGGGGATTATTTCAGTCTTCTTGTATCTGTTGAGGCTTGTTTTGTGACCAACTATATGGTCTATTTTGGAGAAGGTTCCATGAGGTGCTGAGAAGAAGGTAAATTCTTTTGTGTTTGGGTGTAAAGTTCTGTAGATATCTGTGAGGTCCATTTGATTCATGACCTCTGTCAGAGATATTGTTTCTTTGTTTAATTTCTGTTTTGCTGACCTGTCCTTTGTTGAGAGTGGGGTGTTGAAGTCTCCCACTATTAATGTGTGGGGATCTATATGTGGTTTAAAATTTATCAATGTTTCTTTTACAAATGTGGACGCTCTTGTGTTTGGGGCATAGATGTTCAGGATTGTGATGTCTTCCTGGTGGAATTTACCCTTGATGAGTATGAAGTGTCCTTCCTCATCTCTTTTTATTAATTTTGGTTGAAAGTCTATTTTATCAGATATTAGAATGGCTACTCCTGCTTGTTTCTTGGGTCCATTTGCTTGGAAAGTCATTTTCCAACCTTTTACCCTCAGGTAATGTCTATCTTTGTTCCTTAGGTGTGTTTCTTGTATGCAACAGATTGGTGGGTTTTGTTTACCTATCCATTCTGTTAATCTGTGTCTTTTTACTGGAGAGTTGAGTCCATTGATCTTGAGAGAGATTAATGACCAGTGGCTGTTAGATCCTTTGATTTTGATGTTGGCTGTGTTCATAAGTTTGTGTGCTTGGTTGCTTTTTGTTTTGCTGTAGTAAGGTTAATTATTTCCTGTGTTTTCTTGACAGAAGCTAATTTTCTTGGGTTGTATTTTCCCTTCCAGTGTCTTCTGTAATGCTGGATTTGTGTGTAGGTATTGTTGAAATTTGTTTTTGTCATTGAATATCTTGTTTTCTCCGTCTATGAGGACTGAGAGTTTTGCAGCGTATAGTAGCCTGGGTTGACATCTGTGTTCTCTTAGGGTCTGCATGATATCTGTCCAGGCCCTTCTGGCTTTCATAGTTTCTGTTGAAAAGTCAGGTGTGATTCTAATGGGTTTGCCATTATATGTTACTTGGCCTTTTTCCCTTGCAGCTTTTAGTATTTTTTCTTTGTTCTGTATACTTACTGTTTTGATTATTATGTGGCGGGAGGATTTTCTTTTCTGGTCAAATTTGTTGGGTGTTCTGTAGGCCTCATGTATCCTTATTGGCTTCTCCTTTAACTTGGGGAAATTTTCTTCAATGATTTTGTTGAAAATATTTTCTGGGCCTTGGAGAAGGGAGTCTTCTTTTTCCTCTATTCCTATTATTCTTAGGTTTTGTCTTTTCATATTGTCTTGGATTTCTTGGGCAGTCTGTGTCAGGAATTTTTTGGATTTAACATTTTCTTTGACAGATACATCGATTTCTTCCATTGTATCTTCTACATCTAAGATTCTTTCTTCCATCTCTTGTAGTCTGTTAGTTATGCTTACCTCTGTAGTTCCTGTTTTCTTCTCTAAATTCTTCCTCTCCATTATTTCCTCCATTTGTGTTTTCTTTAATTTTTCTAGTTCTATCTTCAGGTCTTGAGTTGTTTTGTTTACTTCCTTCACCTGTCTGCTTGTATTTTCCTCTTTTTCTTTTAGTTCCTTCAACTCTGTCTCTTTGATTTCTTCCAGTGATTAAATTATTTCTTCTCTGAAGGCCACAAGCTGTTTGGCTGCATCTTCCCGTATTTCTTCACGGATGGCCCTAATTTGCTTGTCTTTATCTTCCTCCATTTCTTTACGGATAGCCATGATCTGTTTGGTTTTATCTTCCTCTAATTCTTTACGTATTTTATCTGTTTCCTCTATTATTCTCTTCATCAACATAGATGTAAGGTCATCTTCTTGATTTTCTATTATGCTGCATTGTTCAGGGCTGTTCGCCCCTGGATGGCTGGGTTCTGGAGATGCCATATTGCTCTGTCTTTTGTTGGTTGAGCCTTTACGCTGACCTCTACCCATTGGGCTGATTTAGGTTTTGGCTGTTAGTTTCTGTGCTTCCTGGAGTCCTGAGGTAGGGAGTATCCCCTTGGCCGGAAGATGATTTTTCCTGAAGGAGTCCTTCTCTGCTTTTTGGTTATGGTCACTGTATGGCCAGTGTTTCTCCGGAGTTGCCACTGCTCACCTCAGGTTTATAGCCCTGAGTATTAGCTGTGGTCTATGTTAGGCACGGGGGGATCTCCTCTTACCCATAAAATTTCTCAAGACAGCTGCCCCACTGCTGGGTTTCTTGTTATAAATTTAATGTGCTGCTGCTCACTAAATTTCCATGTACAGTCCTCTTGAAGAGACTGCTGATTCCCTAGCTGTGGGGTTTTCTCTCAACAGGGAAACTCAGTTTGTTATCCTGGGGCGCACAGTTCTGTCTGAGAAAGTGGGAGGTGCACTCAGCAAGTCTCTGGGCCAAAGGCTGATTGCTCTGCTCTGGACCTGGAGAATGTGCACCTAGGTTGAGTTGGCGCCTGGGGGCACTGTTCTGGTCTGGAGGCTGGGTGCCTCACTCTGGACCAGAAGCTGTGTGTCTCTGTCTGGGATGGCGGCTCTAGGCACCACTCTGGTCCAGACGCTGTGGGTGCAGCCCCCCTGAAGGATCAGGGATTCCTACAGTTTTGGCAGTCCAGCCAGGGACAACTGGCCGATCCCTGGCACAGTATCTGAGGGCTGCTGTAATGGCTCTTCAGCTCCTGCAGGTCCGAGGATGCAGCTGTGTGTCCCAGTGCCCCAGGGGAACGCAACAATGGCGGCAGAGCACAGCGCTCCTTCCTGCACTAGAGTCTGCGTGAGTCCAGGAAGTGTTTTGGTGCTGGGTGTCCTAAGCGTTAGAGCTGCTGACCCCCTCCGCTGGGGGTTTCCTCCTGCCAGAGACACGCAGTCTGGTGCCCTGGTGCCCTGGTGCCCACAGTTCTATCTGAGGCGGCGAATCACGTGTGCAGGCAGGGCTCTGTGCAGGCGCCTTTGTCCCGGCTCTGGGTCCAGGCTGGCTCCTGGGGCACCCGCGGAACCCGAGTCTTTTCCAGGGGATGTCTGGGTAACCTGGGGTCGGTCCCAATTGTTTCCTGCTCCGTGGGGTTATCTCTTGACTGGGAAATCCAGTCTATGGTGTTGTGGGCCCACAGTTCAGTCTGGGACCGTGACCAGATCGCACTGGCGGGTAGCTCTGGGCTGGCAACCAAGTGCCTGGCGGAACGGGGATCTCTTCCGCGGTTTAGCCCGGTGAGTTAAAGCTGATCGAATCCCCCACCGTGGGGTATCCTCTCACCTCAGAAACACAACCACTTGTGTTTTATGGCCGCGAGTTCTGATTGCTGGTCACTGTGCCAATCCTGCTGTGCTGCTCCTCAGAATGAGAGTCCTCCAGGTGCCGCCATCTTGCCCCGCTCCTTTTTTCTGATCTTACTCTATCACTTCTCATCAGAAGTGGCTGCATTGTCAAGGTTCTAGGTTATCCCCATGAATAGTCCTTGGTTGGAGTATGAGTCTCTGGGAAGTTCCCTGTGTTCAAAGTTTCTTGTTCTGTTGCTCTCCTTGTGGAGTTCCTGTCCTCTCCAGCTCTTACTATTTCCCACTTCTTACATAAAATTCCATTCACTCTGCCCATCAGTTGGCCTTCAGGCTCAGCATCTGCTTTGACAGTCTGCACTGCAGAGGCTTTCAGATGCCCTCTGTGGCAGGTTCCTAGGTTGTTTCCTGTTTTCTTTTTCTTCTGATGTCCATCCTCTTTGCTTTTCAGGATGGGGATTAAACATTTTAGTTAGGGTCCTCTCTCTTGCTTAGTTTCTTTAGATGTACAGATTTTAGTGGGTTTATTCTACGTTGTATGTTTATATGAGTGAGTATATACCGTGTGTGTCTTTTTGCTTCTGGGACAACTCACTCAGGATAATCTTTTCCAGGTCCCACCATTTACCTGCAAATTTCATGATTTCCTTATTTTTCATTGCTGAGTAATATTCCATTGTCTAGATGTACCACAGCAGCTGTCTTGAGAACTTCTATGGGTAAGAGGAGAGCCCCCCTCCCTAACAAAGATCACAGCTACTACTCAGGGCTAAACACCTGAGGTGAGCAGTGGCAATTCTTGAGAAACACTGGCCATACAGTGACCATAACCAAAAAGCAGAGGAGGACTCCTTCAGGAAAAATCATCTTCTGTCCAAGGGGATTCTTCCTACCTCAGGACTCCAGGAAGCACAGAAACTAACAGCCAACACCTAAAACAGCCCAATGGGTAGAGATCAGCGTAAAAGCTCAACCAACAAAAGACAGAGCAATATGGCATCTCCAGAACCCAGCCATCCAGGGGCGAACAGCCCTGAACAATGCAGCATAATAGAAAATCAAGAAGATGACCTTACATCTATGCTGATGAATAGGATAACAGAGGAAATAAATAAAATACGTAAAGAATTAGAGGAAGATAAAAACAAACAGATCATGGCTATCCGTAAAGAAATAGAGGAAGTTAAAGACAAGCAGATTATGGCCATCCGTGAAGAAATACAGGAAGATGCAGCCAAACAGTTTGCGGCCTTCAGAGAAAAAAAAAATTAAATCACTGAAAGAAGTAAAAGAAACAGAGTTGAAGGAACTAAAAGAAAAAGAGGAAAATACAAGCAGACAGGTGAAGGAAGTAAAGAAAATAACTCAAGAACTGAAGATAGAACTGGAAAAATTAAAGAAAACACAAATGGAGGAAATAATGGAGAGGAAGAATTTAGAGAAGAAAACAGGAACTACAGAGGTAAGCATAACTAACAGACTACAAGAGATGGAAGAAAGAATCTTAGATGTAGAAGATACAATGGAAGAAATCGATGTATCTGTCAAAGAAAATGTTAAATCCAAAAAATTCCTGACACAGACCGTCCAAGAAATGCAAGACAATATGAAAAGACAAAACCTAAGAATAATAGATATAGAGGAAAAAGAAGACTCCCTTCTCCAAGGCCCAGAAAATATTTTCAACAAAATCATTGAAGAAAATTTCCCCAAGTTAAAGGAGAAGCCAATAAGGATACATGAGGCCTACAGAACACCCAACAAATTTGACCAGAAAAGAAAATCCTCCCACCATATAATAATCAAAACAGTAAGTATACAGAACAAAGAAAAAATACTAAAAGCTGCAAGGGAAAAAGGCCAAGTAACATATAATGGCAAACCCATTATAATCACACCTGACTTTTCAACAGAGACTATGAAAGCCAGAAGGGCCTGGACTAATGTCTTCCCTCTCTTTTATCTTGCCTTTTCACAAGCATATATGCTCAGCTGCTACCTTTGTCTTCAAAGATGTCTTTTTAACTCAGTAATGTGGTGTCATCTAACCTATGTGTCACCTAACTGAGTGTCATTATTTTGGGTTGAGTTCAGAGTTTGGCCCTTGAAGCACTTGTGTGTCCAGGTATCCAGGGACCTATACAACCCCAATGGTTTGTCCTGCTTCATGACAGCTTTATAACTCTGTAGAGTGAGGGTAAGACTCACCTTTACTCAAACCATGTGATAGATGAAGGTGAGGTCTTGATGAAAGGAAACAGGACACTGTATCAGAAAACGGCCATGATTTCTTGGAGAGAAATGTCCACAGCTCTCTTTTACTGATTTCATTCTGCAAATGAGAGTCTCTGAAATGATGTTTTCATATTCTCAAAAGAGTATCCCCTATAGTGACATGATGTTCTGTATTTCTTACCACTTCCTTGTTGCATCTCTTTTCTCAGACATTAAATGATGGTGCTCCTCATGGCTGGATCTGATATATCTCCTGTGCTCATATCCATTTCTCTTTCCAGCATATCAACACCACTGCTTCTTAACAGGTGGATGGCTAACAGCTTATGTAAGACCTCCAACCTAGACTCCCCAACACCATGTCTCTGAGTCTGGTTGTATTCTTGGCAGCTTCATAAAGTTTCCCAAGGTGCCTCACTTTCCTGTCATCTTCACTGGGTTGTTTTTGCAACACCATGAGGAACTGTGACTATCAACCTAAAGGGAAGAATAGTTCATAGTATATTTTGGCTCACATTTTGGAGGCTTCACTTCATGGCTATTTGTCCTACTGATTTTTAGTCTATGACAATACATCATGAGTGTCACATGTGGTAGAAGAAGCCTGTTTGCTTCCTTACCACTAGGAAGGGAAATGAAAGAGGAGGTGCTGAGGTCCCAGTATATCCTGAGAACTTCCCCCTAGTGGCCCAGACTCCTTCCATTAGGTCCTACCTCTGCCATAGCTTGGAAGCAAGACTTTAAAGCCTAGGCTTTCGGGGTGATTTCAGATCCTTATTGTAGCATTTTGTTTGAACACATACTGTTTTACCATGTTTCTTCCACCTGTGATTCATAATATCAGTCTTCTTGTACATGATCAATAGACTTTTTATTTTTACTTTATGTTGTTTTAGAATATATTTTATTTATTATTTGAAAATTTAATAATCCATACATTGCATCTGTATTATATCCATCCCAGCTCCTCTACTCCTCTTACTTCCCATAAACCCTCAATATGCCTCCTTCCCACTTTCATGTCCAATTGGTGTTGCTTGCAGGAATGTCCCTGGATTGTATTGCTTTGATCTTGTACAGGTGTTGTGCAAGTAGCCTCAGCTGCAATAAGCTCATGAGGACAATAGCTTTGTCATACCCAAAGACAGCATTTCGCAACACTCCTCCCTCTCATCCAGCTCTTCCTCCAGCCCTTCCTCCATAATGTTCCTTGAGCTTTTGGTAGAAAACAGTTGACACAGATGTCCTGTTAATCTAACAATCATCTTTACAACATCCACTTCCTCCCTTATCTCCCGACTTCCTTTAAATCCAGCCTGCCTTGTCTCTTACCTTGAATGTGGCTGTGGTGCCTAAATATCCTCCAGAACACCTACGTCCAAAGGCCCCTCATGTTTTGTTTTCAACTAGTTTTGCACATTGCATGTAGAATTATCTTGTCATATGAAAAGCTGAGTATATTATCCATCTCCTTACTGTAAGGAAAGGATACTTTTTCATTACAGGTCACAGAAACCAAGGTAGCCCTGTAACCTCTCTTCCCACTGGAGTTTCAGGGTCTCCATGCCTCTGTATTCATTTTGTCATTCCGCCTCCTCCCTGTCGACACTAACTGCCTCTGTGAGGCATCTGCTAGCCCACCCTGTGCCATCACTCCCCATTCCTTGGACCCTTTATTTGGTTCTCTTCTACCCTTTTTATAGATCTTGGGTGAATTATCTCCTGTTCAGTTGACCTTACTGCCCAGATCAAAATTCTAACATATACTCTCATAAGACCACTTATTTCTCCTTAGTTGAACTCCCATAATAATTATTCTACATGTTTGTTTTCTTTGATTATTCCTGTCATTTCCTCCTTGGTATCACATTTTTTAGCACCTAAATAGTTGATTCATATTAACTGAGTAATAGGTATTGAAATGCATTGATAATATTGGGTGAGCTATAAAAACCAGTCAGGCCCAAGTCTATAGCTTGGCTTTGTTTTTCATTGACTCAGTGTGACTTTGTGTCAAAATTACTAGAGTTTTGAGTGTTTAATTCCCTCACCTACAAAGTAGTCCTGGAATCAAATGAGACAATCCACTGAGAATAGATGTGGTGTGTTGTAGAAAGACACAGTAGAAACTTTATTATCCTTTCACATTATTTCCTATTCCCTTTCACATAGAATAGGTGTGTTTCACAACCACTGCTCCTCTGTACTTTTACTGCTCCATACAACCATCTCTTCCTTTGGTCTTGCTGACATGACTTCTAGGGGATAATGTGCACTTTGTTAGAGATGAATCAATCCTCTGTTGTATCCCATGGGTGTCCATGAAGAGTCACTTGGCACCTTAATGACCCTTAATGACCAATATTTATGATGATGGACCATTTGTTGGGATAAGGGAATAATTTGCTTAGTTTTGAAGGCACATTAACTCATTTTTTGTTATCACAGATCAGGGATTAGGCTTCTCCATAGACTTCCTAAATAGCTTCTCTACTTAAATTCCCTGATTTCAAAACAAATATCATTGACAATATATACATATATATTATATACATATATATGTATGTATTTTTGTATGTTGGATTTGTTAATAGTTTCCTTCAAGTTATGTGACTCTCTCAAGGTTTTAGGTTGATTGGCTCAACAGGTAACTGAAAGGTGTTGATCAACTTTTTTTGGTTAACAACTTTGCCTTGAGTAGCTGTGAATGGGAAAATGATGTACCTCTAGGAGCAGAATGAAGTCAAGTGTTTACCTTTTGATATATAGATAAGGAGTTTGAGAAGGCTTATAGGATTTTACAGTGAAATGAAATATTGGAAATTATTTTAAACTAAAATCCCACCTAGCAGCGCAACCACAGACTAGACTTGGTTGGTTATTTGATTGCTGTCCCCCTCACAGTTTGTCCTTCACTCTCCTGTTTTGTCCATCTGAGCCTTTGAACTTAAAATGTCTTGCACCCACCCTAGGGTCAGAAGGATTGGGTTTTCTGGGTGCTAGTATTCAGGAACTTCAACTGTTCATAGTCTTCCAGAAGCTGTGTTCAAGGGAGGGGGGACATCCTGAGTCCCTGATTTCCTTGGTGTAGAGTGGAGACTATTATTCTCCTTATCTAACTAGTTCTGGGAAACAAGTTATTGCCTCATTCCTGATGTCAATGTTATGCTCTCAGAGCTGCTATTATAGATATTTAAATTTTAAATTTTTGTTTTGCCTCTCTCAAGCCTGTATCAATAAAGCAAAGGAATACAGACATGACATATACCTTAAAGTATAGTGTTGGGGAAATATAGCCCTCTCTAAGAGAATCAGACAATCTAGGCTTGGCATATTAGGTATCATTTTTTTCTACTTATCCTTTCTCAATTTTATATCCTTTATTAATATGGCATATAAATACAAATAAACCAAAAAATCATAAAATATAAATTAACTGCATAGAAGAGTTAAATATTTTAAATGATCCAGGAACAAATTACAGAATTTGCCTAATACAGTCTCTAATATGTGGTTGGAAATGGTCAAAATGACTTTTATAATAGATAAGAAAGAAACCCCACAGGGCTGAAGCATTCTCTAATTCTTGTAAAAAGGCCAAAGCCATTTTAACCTGGGTGGATTTTACCCTATTTAATTTTAATTCTATGTAATTTTCCCTTTTCTTTTCATAACCATCCTCAACTAGCTTGACCCAGGTCTTACTTATTCTTATCTAATCACAGCCCAGAAGGCAGGGCTCTGGAGACAGACTGCCCAGGTTAAAGACTCTTCCCTGTTACATGATTACTCATTAGCTGTGTATGTTGAGAAACTAGTTTTACTTCCTTGCATCTTGCTTTTCCTCATCTCTGCAGTGAGGCTAATAATGGTGTCTATGCTGTGTCATTGATCTGAGGATAAATTAGTTTATACATGTAAAGGGACTGGAATGATGCTGAGGGCATCTGTTAATATTGTAATGGAATATTTGTCTTCTCTGGGACTTAGAGAATTCTGCAAAAAGGGCTTCTTGGTCATGAAAACCACATTATATCGAGCCACAGTTATCAGAGAAAGTAAAAGACAAAACTGGAATTTGCTCGTCCCTACAAAAAAAAAATGATCAGCATTGGGGACCATGTTCCACTTAACACCTTTACTGGGAACATACACAGGACATGGTGCCTTTGTTCTGCTGTTTGCCTGTTGGAAGACACTGTTGTCAAAGAAATGATGTTTCCTCAATATGTTTCATAATCCCCCTTGGCTTCTTCTACTGTTTGATCATAAAAAAAATGAATTCTGACTTTAAGGTTTTTTTTTTGAGTCAAAAATGGAACAACCTATCATGGTGTGAATTTAGTCCCACACGTCCTTTTATCATCTGGTTGTAGATAACAACAGCAACAACTTATGCTTATAAGTGCTCATATATATTTTCTCTAAAGCATTTTTTTCTGGGTTGTCAGAACACCTCAAGGAGTTTTCTCAACTAGTAATATGGAGGGCTTTGGGGTTGCACATAAGAATTTTGTGCTTTACTTTTTAGTAGCTGACTGTTTGACACTAATTCTGGCAAGACGAACAATCTTTCTGAGCACCAGTTGGCCTATATGTCACAGTGTTATCCCTTTGTGGTACTGGTGAAATTTAACATTCACTCACACAGACACAGAGTTAAACCATAACGGAGTTTAAATCTAAGTCTGGAAGATAGACTCTTGTCTCATTGTTCTTGCAATTTCTGAAGAGAAAGATCTTGTGTGTCCTCTGGACCTAGACCCTTATGGAAGGAGACTAGGGGTTTCTCTGAGTGACAGTATAACTTAACCACAGCAAATTAATTAGCTGGACTTCACTCCTAAACAGGGCATCTCTTACAGGCAGTGCTATGAACCATGTCTGCCTACCCACTCATCAACACTTCCATGGCATGGTGTTGAAACTCTTCAATTATCTTGGTCCCCTTACTTCCCATTGATTTTCTGTGTGTTCTCCTGCCTCATCTTTCTGGATTTGATTCTCTTTATAGGTCTTGACTTTACCCCACTCTTGACAGCACAATTTGATATTAATTGGGCAGTTGAACAATCTGAAATTGGTTTGGAATATAGTAAGAAGATAATTTTTTTCCTACACATGTCCCTCCACTACTCCCTTAACCAAATGTTGGACACAACGCTTAAGCTTCTGGTGACTTTTATTCATTGATTCTTTAGTTTGAGACTTCAATCACATGTCTAAATGCACTTATCTCTCCCTCTTTCTCTTTCCAGGATTACTTGTTTTGGCTTGAGGGCTTAAAGAGGTAAGGAGTGTAGTCTGGCTTTCTAGCACTTCACCACTACCACTTGGTAGTGGTACTATTTTGTTCTCTTTCATGATCAAGGTATAAAGTCCATGGCAGTTCATGTAGGGCTGTCAATTGCTCAGGTCCCTACTATGGAGATTGACACTGGACTGGCCTCTGACATCTAAACAATACTTCCTTTAATCCCCCACTCTTAGCAGTAAATTCCTACTTCACATTGATGCTGTGATGTCCATAACCATTTGGAATCTCTTAGATGTGGTTCTGGATAAATGGCTGATGGTTGGTTGTTTTTAACACTGTGTATCTATTAAACATGGCTTCTTGACATGACAACACTAAAGAACATGTTTTCTTCTGATACTTTCTAGACTCAGAGAAAGTCACTAGATTCATGCAGAAAAAACAAAACAAAAAAAGATTAACAAGTGGAGGAGTGTCTTCCCTGTCTCTCTTTGTTGGCAGCCCCAGTCTCTTACACGTGTTTTCAACAACCGAAGTGTTTGGCTTTGGTGACTCTGACCACAGTATTCTAGATCCCTTATCTGCCCTTTGTTTCTACAGCTGGATGAGAAGAATGGTGTTATAGTGATTTAGGTAGCAAACTTTGGGGAGTGTTGGCCACTCATTGGTGTTTAAATTCTTTAGGCTTTGTGTACTTGGAGTATTTTGTCTCCAGCTTTGATATTAACTCTAGCTATGAGAAGCCCTCCTCAAAACTCTGCTGTTGCCACTCAGAGCATCCCTGGACATGCACTGTAGCTGTCTTCTGGAGCATACATGGCGATGGTCAGGTGAATAAGATGGAGCAATCTAGATTACAACCTCTGTCCTCTTGAGCAGTGTTCTGGGCTTTTGCCACCAATAAGAAATGTCTTGTTGAACACCGCCTAGCCCCCTACTTTGTTTTAGAGGTATTGTGCTCATCTCTACCTTGGCATATTTCCCACTATTAGTGGAGAATCTGCCTGTCTAGAATGCAATCCTGTATGGGGCATCCAACAAGCTCTTATGAGGGCTCAATTCATAAGCTACTTAACACTCAAGAGCTTTCCTGGCCATGTCCTGTGGCTGTGTTCTGGACCTTTCCACACCTAGGTTCCTTAGCTTATGAGTCTCCTGACTGAGCCTTGATCCCTAAGAACAAGCCAGGGTGTGTTTCCTTGTCTCATTATTTCTGCTTTTGATAGTATTATTTCTAGCAACCCAGGTCTTTATTGTAACATACTAGGTTTGTTCTTGATTGATTGGTTCACATCCTCTATTGAGATTTCTAGGGTGAATGAATTTCAATAATAGAAAGAACATTAAGGAACCTTTACTGGGAGCTTTCTAAACTTCTCCATATGCTCTCATTTAACTTTCCCAACAACATTATGTGGTAGGTAATATCACTCCCATCTGTCATAGGCAGCTTTAAATTGTCAACATGACAGCCTGAACTCAACTGAGAAGGGAATCTCAGTTTAGGAATTGCCTGGATCTGGCCTATCTGAGGGTATGTCTATGGAGGATTATCTTGATTATTAATTGACAAATTGGCATAGGCATGCTCAGCCCCCTGTAGGTGACACCATTTTCTACACAGGTGGCCTCGGGGTCTGTAAGTGAGTCAGTAAATATCATTTCTTCATGGATTCTGTTTTAAGTTCCTGCCCTGACTTCCCACAGTGATTATTCTGACCTAGAAATATAAGCCAAATAAACCCTTCCTTTTCCTAAGTTACCTTTGGTCCAAGTGTTTTATCATAGAAACAGAAAGGAAACTAGGTTATCATTTTGTTTTTGTTTCAGACATACATCTTTAATGATCTTTTTTCATTATTATTATTATTACAATTTATTCATTTTGTATCCTTGCTGTAGCCCCCTTTCTCATCTCCTCTCAGTCTCAGCCTCCCTCCCTCTTCTCCCCTTATGTTCCTCTCTTATTCCACTGATAGGTAGGTCTTCCTCCCCATCTGACCCTAGTCTATCGTATAAGGTCTCATTGGGACTGGCTGCATTGTTCTCCTCTGTGGCCTGGCAAGCCCCCGGGGGGAGGTGATCAGAGAGCATCATAGTTTTAAGAAATACATGAAGAGCCCTAGCCCACAACTATGTAAATTGTGTATCCCATCAAGCTAGATCTAAAGCCTAGACTGGTGTGATTCCAAAGTCCTTAGTTCTTGCCTTTTGTTTTATTGTGGCTATTTGTATGAACCAGCACAGGCCTCACTCAGCTGCTGGCATTGCACTGCTAACCCTGCAGAGTGGCTACTCCTGAGCCAGGCCTGTTCTGGGATCCCTGGTCACAAGTCCACATTGGCTCCCACATCCCAGGCTTATCGGCACATTGCTTCTAGCAGCTGAGGGAGTTAATTTGGCAGAAGGAAGTTACGCTCATCTCACACTCCCGAGAGGAGATGACAGGCATTTTACAGAAAGGGCACAGCGTCCCCTCTCTTCCCTTTGTTCCAATGCCTGGGTAGGATGAAGTGGTTTTGTTGTTGTTTATAATTATTTAACCAAATAGCATTTTTATGAAGGCAGAGAAATTTACATGCTGAGAAGTATTTACATTAATTCAGAATTAGAGGTTGTGAAATGTGTAAGCAGGGAGAGTTCCTGGAGCAGTAAAGTAAACAAGGTGTTGTCAACACGGAGACTGTTTTCATTTCAATGTGATCTCAGTTATCATAGTCATGCCTCATAGATAGGTTTGTGTTCCTGTATTTCTTGCTCATTCTTAGACGTTAATTTCTGGCTGTTACTTTAAATCAGATTCTTTATGTGTTTTATTGCTGTCCAGGACACTCATACTAGGATTTGCAGTTTGCCAGAGGGTTGGAAACTTTTGTGGGTTTTTGTTGTTCTTGTTGGCTGGTTCTCTTTCTTTCTTTTTTTAAATTTTTTATTAATTACACTTTATTCATTTTGTATCCCCCCATAAGCCCCTCCCTCCTCCCCTCCCGATCCCACCCTCCCTCCCCTTTCTGCATGCATGCCACTCCCCAAGTCCACTGATAGGGGAGGTTCTCCTCTTCTTTCTGATCTTAGTCTATCAGTTCTCAACAAAAGTGGCTGCATTGTCCTCTACTGTGGCCTGGTAAGGCTGCTCCCCCCTCAGGGGGAAGTGATCAACGAGCAGGCCAATCAGATTATGTCAGAGGCAGTCCCTCTTCCCATTACTATGGAACCCACTTGGACACTGAACTGCCATGGGCTACACCTGTGCAGGGGTTCCAGGTCATCTCCACGAATAGTCCTTGGTTGGAGTATGAGTCTCTGGGAAGTTCCCTGTGTTCAAATTATCTTGTTCTGTTGCTCTCCTTGTGGAGTTCCCGTCCCCTCCAGCTCTTACTATTTCCCACTTCTTACATAGAATTCCATTCACTCTGCCCATCAGTTGGCCATCAGGCTCAGCATCTGCTTTGACAGTCTATACTGCAGAAGCTTTCAGAGGCCCTCTGTGGCACGTTTCAAGGTTGTTTCCTGTTTTCTTCTGGCTTTCAGAGGCCCTCTGTAGCAGGTTCTGAGGTTGTTTCCTATTTTCTTTTTCTTCTGATGTCCATCCTCTTTGCCTTTCAGGATGGGGATTGAACATTTTAGTTAGGGTCCTCTCTTTTGCTTAGTTTGTTTAGATGTACAGATTTTAGTGGGTTTATTCTATATTGTATGTTTATATGAGTGAGTATATACCATGCGTGTCTTTTTGCTTCTGGGACAACTCACTCAGGATGATCCTTTCCAGGTCCCACCATTTACCTGCAAATTTCATGATTTCCTTATTTTTCCTTGCTGAGTAATACTCCATTGTATAGATGTACCACAGTTTCTGCATCCATTCTTCAGTTGAGGGGCATCTGGGTTGTTTCCAGCTTCTGGCTATTACAAATAAAGCTGCTAAAAACATGGTTGAGCAAATGTCCTTTTTGAGTACTTGCGCCTCTTTTTGGTATATGCCTAGGAGTGGTATGACTGGATCTTGAGGACGCGCTATTCCTAGTTGTCTGAGAAAGCGCCAGATTGATTTCCAGAGTGGTTGTACCAGTTTACATTCCCACCAGCAGTGGAGAAGGGTTCCCTTTCTCCACAACCTCTCCAGCATGTGTTGTCACTTGAGTTTTTCATCTTGGCCATTCTGATGGGTGTAAGGTGAAATCTCAGGGTTGGTTTAATTTGCATTTCCTAATGGCTAATGAGGTTGAGCATTTCTTTAAGTGCTTCTCTGCCATTCGATATTCCTCTACAGAGAATTCTCTCTTTAGCTCTGTTCCCCATTTTTTAAGTGGATTACTTGGTTTATTGCTTTTCAGCTTGTTTAGTTCTTTATATATATTGGATATGAGTCCTCTGTCAGATAAAGGGTTGGTGATGATTCTTTCCCAATCTGTAGGCAGTCGCTTTGTTT
>NW_026590681.1:1869305-1869556 GCF_907164565.1 Psammomys obesus
GTTGGTGTTCTGTTCAGGAAGTTTTCTCCTGTACCAATGAGTTCTAGGGTATTCCCCACTTTTTTTTCTAGCCGATTTAATGTGTCTGGTTTTATGTTGAGGTCTTTGATCCACTTGGACTTCAGTTTTGTGCAGGGTGATAAGTATGGATCTATTTTCATTTTTCTACATGTAGACATCCAGTTGGACCAGCACCATTTGTTAAAGATGCTATCTTTTTTCCATTGTATGGTTTTGGCATCTTTGTCAAA